>NC_045964.1:39892569-40157569 GCF_010909765.2 Amblyraja radiata | reverse complement strand
AGTGGTGGCGTTTTATCTAAAATCAATATACAGTGCAAACAGGAAGTAAGTGCATTTGCAGCAGTGCCTTTTAACTTCAAGCCAAAGCACCCAAATCACCATTTGCTATAAGTAGTGCCTTTCAACTTCAAGCCAAAGCACCCAAGCCACCATTTGCAGTAAGTAGTGCCTTTTAACTTCAAGCCAAAGCACCCAAGCCACCATTTGCAGTAAGTAGTGCCTTTTAACTTCAAGCCAAAGCATCCAAGCCACCATTTGCAGTAAGTAGTGCCTTTTAACTTCAAGGCAAAACACCCAAGCCACCATTTGCAGTAAGTAGTGCCTTTTAACTTCAAGGCAAAACACCCAAGCCACCATTTGCAGTGCCTTTCAACTTCAAGCCAAAGCACCCAAGCCACCATTTGCTGTAGGTAGTGCCTTTTAACTTCAAGCCAAAGCACCCAAGCCACCATTTGCAGTAAGTAGTGCCTTTTAACTTCAAGCCAAAGCACCCAAACCACCATTTGCAGTAAGTAGTGCCTTTTAACTTCAAACCAAAGCACCCAAGCCACCATTTGCAGTAAGTAGTGCCTTTTAACTTCAAGCCAAAGCATCCAAGCCACCATTTGCAGTAAGTAGTGCCTTTTAACTTCAAGCCAAAGCACCCAAGCCACCATTTGCAGTAAGTAGTGCCTTTTAACTTCAAGCCAAAGCACCCAAGCCACCATTTGCAGTAAGTAGTGCCTTTTAACTTCGTCAAAACACCCAAGCCACCATTTGCAGTAAGTAGTGCCTTTCAACTTCAAGCCAAAGCACCCAAGCCACCATTTGCAGTCGGTAGTGCCTTTTAACTTCAAGCCAAAGCACCCAAGCCACCATTTGCAGTAAGTAGTGCCTTTTAACTTCAAGCCAAAGCATCAAAGCCACCATTTGCAGTAAGTGCCTTTTTATTTCAAACAAACCATATTTTCATTTCCAAACCACATTAAGGGGACTCACAGTTGAGTAGACACGTGTTCAGTGTTATTCAGAGCTCAGAGAGACGTGACCCTTTGGCTTCATCCACCTTGCAGAGACTGAGTGAGACACACCACTTCCTGGTTTTATAGTCCCTCCCCCTCCCTCCAGCAGGGGCAGCAGAGAGAATGGTGAATTTTTTTAAAACATTAATATCTCTTTAATTTGCCATCGATGGGAAAAATCCTCCAGTCCCGGAAGGCTGAGGGGGGCTCTGAGCGAGGTGGCCTAAAATGACAGCCATAGGTGGCGGCATTCTCTCAGAAATCGCAGCACAGTGGGCCAAAAGCAGTCAAGATCAGACTTTTAGTAATATACTAGACTAAGTGGGACCCGTTGGGTTCCAGCATCACACGGGAGGGCTGGTCCCCCAATGCAATATTCCACCTTTCCACCAATTCCAATATTGCAGGCCAGTGGGGGGGTTTCTGGAGCGCTAGTATGTGTGTTGTGGGTCAAAGGGACTGGCTTCCAGAGGGCTAGTATGGACATTGTGGGCTGAATGGATTCTTGGGTTGGCAGCTCAGTCACTCTGGCCGGGCAGCTCAGTCACTCTGGCCGGGCAGCTCAGTCACTCTGGCCGGGCAGCTCAGTCACTCAGGCTGTTGTGCACTGAAGGAACTGGTTTCCAGAGGGCTAGTATGGACATTGTGGACTGAATGGATTTTTGGACGCAGTTCTCTAAGTCATGGGTGGTGGGCTGGCACTTCAGTCACTTACAGCTGGTGGGCTGGCATTTCACTTACTCATGGCTGGTGGGCTGGCAGCCCAGTCACTCACAGCTGGTGGTGGCAGTTCACTCAGTCACCCCTCTTCCCTTCTCCCCCCCACTCTGCTCTATGCCATTCCCCTCCACCACACGCATTCAGTCCATCTCCCCTCAATCTCCCCCCATGCACACTTAGTGGCTCTCCACACACGCACACACGCATTCACACAGACACATACACTCACACAGATACTCAGACACTCACGCAGACACACACTCAGACACACATACAGACACTCATACACAGAGACACAGTCAAACACTCACACACATACACAGACAGTCACACATACACACACTCATACACAGACACTCACACATACACACACTCATACACAGACACTCACACACTCATCCACAGACACATACACAGACACAGCAACTCATACATACGCACGCACAGACAGACGACATGCACACACACTTTAGAAGCAATAGAGATACTATCTGCAAGCATTTTAGAACCAATAGACATTTTTTGCAAGCTTTAGAACCAATAGTCATTTTTTTTGGAAGCTTTAGAACCAATAGTCATTTTTTGCAAGCGTTAGAACCAATAGACATTTTTTTGCAAGCTTTCGAACCAATAGACATTTTTTTGCAAGCTTTAGAACCAATAGACATTGTTTTGCAAGCATTGTACAACCAAAAGAGACACTTTTTGCAAACATTGTAAACCAAAAAAAGACACATTCTGCAAGCATTGTAGAACCAAAAGAGACACATTTGCAAACATTTTAGAACCAATAGACACTTTTTGCAAACATTTTAGAACCTATAGACACTTTTTGCAAACATTTTAGAACCAATAGACACTTTTTGCAAACATTTTAGAACCAATAGACACTTTTTGCAAGCATTTTAGAACCACTAAGGGCACTCACATTTGAGTAGACATGTGTTATTCACAGCTCAGAGAAACGTGACCCTCTGCCTTCCTCCATCTTGAAGAGACTGTGAGACACACCACTTCCGGGTTTTATAGTCCCTCCCCCTCCCACCTTTGCAAGCATTTTAGAACCAATAGAGACACTTTTTGCAAGCATTTTAGAATCAATAGACATTTTTTTGCATAGACTGTGTAGCTTTAGAATCAATAGACATTTTTTGCAAGCTTTAGAACCAATAGACATTTATTGCAAGCTTTAGAACCAATAGACATTTTTTTGCAAGCTTTAGAACCAATAGACATTTTTTGCAAGCTTTAGAACCAATAGACATTTTTTTGCCAGCTTTAGAACCAATAGACATTTTTTGTAAGCTTTAGAACAAATAGTCATTTTTTTGCAAGCTTTAGAACAAAGTCATTTTTTTGCAAGCTTTAGAACCAATAGTCATTTTTTTTAGAACCAAAAAAGACACATTCTGCAAGCATTACAGAACGGAAAATGACACATTCTACAAGCATTATAGAACGAAAAGAGACACTTTTTGCAAATATTTTAGAACCAATAGACATTTTTTGCAAGCTTTAGATCCAATAGACATTTTTTGCAAGCTTTAGAACCAATAGACATTTTTTACAAGCTTTAGAACCAATGGACATTTTTTGCAAGCATTTTACAACCAAGTCTTTTTTTTGCAAGCTTTAGAACCAATAGACATTTTTTTGCAAGCTTTAGAACCAATAGACATTTTTTGCAAGCATTTTAGAACCAATCGACATTTTTTGCAAGCATTTTAGAACCAATAGACATTTTTTGCAAGCTTTAGAACCAATAGTCATTTTTTTTAGAACCAAAAAAGACACATTCTGCAAGCATTACAGAACGGAAAATGACACATTCTACAAGCATTATAGAACGAAAAGAGACACTTTTTGCAAATATTTTAGAACCAATATACATTTTTTGCAAGCTTTAGATCCAATAGACATTTTTTGCAAGCTTTAGAACCAATAGACATTTTTTACAAGCTTTAGAACCAATGGACATTTTTTGCAAGCATTTTACAACCAAGTCTTTTTTTTGCAAGCTTTAGAACCAATAGACATTTTTTTTGCAAGCTTTCGAACCAATAGACATTTTTTGCAAGCATTTTAGAACCAATCGACATTTTTTGCAAGCATTTTAGAACCAATAGACATTTTTTTGCAAGCTTTAGAACCAATAGACATTTTTGCAAGCTTTTGAACCAATAGACATTTTTGCAAGCTTTAGAACCAATAGACATTTTTTTGCAAGCATTTTAGAACCAATAGTCATTTTTTTGCAAGCTTTAGAAACAATATACATTTTTTCGCAAGCTTTAGAACCAATAGATATTTTTTCCAAGCTTTAGAACCAATAGACATTTTTTGCAAGCTTTAGAAGCAATAGACTTTTTTTTGCAAGCTTTAGAAGCAATAGACTTTTTTTTGCAAGCTTTAGAACCATTAGACATTTTTTTGCAAGCTTTAGAACCAATAGACATTTTTTGAAAGCATTTTAGAACCAATAGACATTTTTTTGCAAGCTTTAGAACCAATAGACATTTTTTGCAAGGTTTAGAACCAATAGACATTTTTTGAAAGCATTTTAGAACCAATAGACATTTTTTTGCAAGCTTTAGAACCAATAGACATTTTTTCGCAAGCTTTAGAACCAATAGACATTTTTTCCAAGCTTTAGAACCAATAGACTTTTTTTGCAAGCTTTAGAACAATTAGACATTTTTTTTGCAAGCATTTAAGAACCAAAAAAGACACATTCTGCAAGCATTGTAGAACCAAAAGATACACTTTTTGCAAACAATTTAGAACCAATAGACACTTTTGGCAAACATTTTAGAACCTATAGACACCTTTTGCGAGCATTTTAGAACCAATAGACATTTTTTGCAAGCATTTTAGAACCACTAAGGGCACTCACATTTGAGTAGACATGTGTTATTCACAGCTCAGAGAAACGTGACCCTCTGCCTTCCTCCATCTTGAAGAGACTGTGAGGCACACCACTTCCGGGTATTATAGTCCCTCCCCCTCCCACCTTTGCAAGCATTTTAGAACCAAAAGAGACACTTTTTGCAAACATTGTAGAACCAAAAAAAGACACATTCTGCAAGCATTGTAGAACCAAAAGAGACACCTTTTGCAAACATTTTAGAACCAATAGACACTTTTTGCAAGCATTTAGAACCAATAGACATTTTTTTGCAAGCTTTAGAACCAATAGACTTTTTTTGCAAGCATTTTAGAACCAATAGACATTTTTTTGCAAGCATTTTAGAACCAAAAAAGACACATTCTGCAAGCATTATAGAACGAAAAGACACTTTTTGCAAACATTTTAGAACCGAGACATTTTTGCAAGCTTTAGAACCAATAGACATTTTTTGCAAGCTTTAGAACCAATAGACATTTTTGCAAGCTTTAGAACCAATAGATATTTTTGCAAGCATTTTAGAACCAATAGTCATATTTTTGCAAGCTTTAGAATCAATAGACATTTTTGCAAGCTTTAGAACCAATAGACATTTTTGCAAGCATTTTAGAACCAATAGACATTTTTTTGCAAGCTTTAGAACCAATAGACATTTTTTCGCAAGCTTTGGAACCAATAGACATTTTTTCCAAGCTTTAGAACCAATAGACATTTTTTGCAAGCTTTAGAACAAATAGACATTTTTTTGCAAGCTTTAGAACCATATGACATTTTTTTTGCAAGCATTTTAGAACCAATAGACACATTTTGCAAGCATTTTAGAACCACTAAGGGCACTCACATTTGAGTAGACATGTGTTATTCACAGCTCAGAGAAACGTGACCCTCTGCCTTCCTCCATCTTGAAGAGACTGTGAGTCACACCACTTCCGGGTATTATAGTCCCTCCCCCTCCCACCTTTGCAAGCATTTTAGAACCAAAGGAGACACTTTTTGCAAACATTGTAGAACCAAACAAAGACACGTTCTGCAAGCATTGTAGAACCAAAAGGGACACTTTTTGCAAACATTTTAGAACCAATAGACACTTTTTGCAAGCATTTAGAACCAATAGACATTTTTTTGCAAGCTTTGAACCAATAGACTTTTTTTGCATTTTAGAACCAATAGACATTTTTTTGCAAGCATTTTAGAACCAAAAAAGACACATTCTGCAAGCATTATAGAATGAAAAGAGACACTTTTTGCAAACATTTTAGAACCGATAGACATTTTTGCAAGCTTTAGAACCAATAGACATTTTTTGCAAGCTTTAGAACCAATAGACATTTTGGCAAGCTTTAGAACCAATAGACATTTTTTGCAAGCATTTTAGAACCAATAGTCATCTTTTTGCAAGCTTTAGAACCAATAGACATTTTTGCAAGCTTTAGAACCAATAGACATTTTTTGCAAGCATTTTAGAACCAATAGTCATTTTTTTGCAAGCTTTAGAACCAATAGACATTTTTTTGCAAGCTTTAGAACCAATAGACATTTTTTTGCAAGCATTTAAGAACCAAAAAAGACACATTCTGCAAGCATTGTAGAACCAAAAGATACACTTTTAGCAAACATTTTAGAACCAATAGACACTTTTTGCATACATTTTAGAACCTATAGACACCTTTTGCAAGCATTTTAGAACCAATAGACACTTTTTGCAAGCATTTTAGAACCACTAAGGGCACTCACATTTGAATAGACATGTGTTATCCACAGCTCAGAGAAACGTGACCCTCTGCCTTCCTCCATCTTGAAGAGACTGTGAGGCACACCACTTCCGGGTATTATAGTCCCTCCCCCTCCCACCTTTGCAAGCATTTTAGAACCAAAAGAGACACTTATTGCAAACATTGTAGAACCAAACAAAGACACGTTCTGCAAGCATTGTAGAACCAAAATAGACACTTTTGGCAAACATTTTAGAACCAATAGACACTTTTTGCAAGCATTTAGAACCAATAGACATTTTTTTGCAAGCTTTAGAACCAATAGACTTTTTTTGCATTTTAGAACCAATAGACATTTTTTTGCAAGCATTTTAGAACCAAAAAAGACACATTCTGCAAGCATTATAGAATGAAAAGAGAAACTTTTTGCAAACATTTTAGAACCGATAGACATTTTTGCAAGCTTTAGAACCAATAGACTTTTTTGCAAGCTTTAGAACCAATAGACATTTTTGCAAGCTTTAGAACCAATAGACATTTTTTGCAAGCATTTTAGAACCAATAGTCATATTTTTGCAAGCTTTAGAACCAATAGACATTTTTTGAAAGCATTTTAGAACCAATAGACATTTTTTTGCAAGCTTTAGAACCAATCGACATTTTTTGCAAGGTTTAGAACCAATAGACGTTTTTTGAAAGCATTTTAGAACCAATAGACATTTTTTGCAAGCTTTAGAACCAATAGACATTTTTTTCGCAAGCTTTAGAACCAATAGACATTTTTTCCAAGCTTTAGAACCAATAGACTTTTTTTGCAAGCATTTTAGAACCACTAAGGGCACTCACATTTGAGTAGACATGTGTTATTCACAGCTCAGAGAAACGTGACCCTCTGCCTTCCTCCATCTTGAAGAGACTGTGAGGCACACCACTTCCGGGTATTATAGTCCCTCCCCCTCCCACCTTTGCAAGCATTTTAGAACCAAAAGAGACACTTTTTGCAAACATTGTAGAACCAAAAAAAGACACATTCTGCAAGCATTGTAGAACCAAAAGAGACACTTTTTGCAAACATTTTAGAACCAATAAACATTTTTTTGCAAGCTTTAGAACCAATAGACTTTTTTTGCAAGCATTTTAGAACCAATAGACATTTTTTTGCAAGCATTTTAGAACCAAAAAAGACACATTCTGCAAGCATTATAGAACGAAAAGACACTTTTTGCAAACATTTTAGAACCGATAGACATTTTTGCAAGCTTTGGAACCAATAGACATTTTTTGCAAGCTTTAGAACCAATAGACATTTTTGCAAGCTTTAGAACCAATAGATATTTTAGCAAGCATTTTAGAACCAATAGTCATATTTTTGCAAGCTTTAGAACCAATAGACATTTTTGCAAGCTTTAGAGCCAATAGACATTTTTTGCAAGCATTTTAGAACCAATAGACATTTTTTTGCAAGCTTTAGAACCAATATACATTTTTTTTGCAAGCTTTGGAACCAATAGACATTTTTTGAAAGCTTTAGAACCAATAGACTTTTTTTGCAAGCTTTAGAACCAATAGACATTTTTTTGCAAGCTTTAGAACCAATAGACATTTTTTCTGCAAGCTTTAGAACCATAGACATTTTTTCAAGCATTTGAACCAATAGACATTTTTGCAAGACTTAGCAACCAAGAGACATTTTTGCAAGATTTTAGAAACAATAGAGACCATTTTTGCAGATTTTAGATACCCAAAAATAAGCACTTGGTTTGCATACATTTTAGAACCAATAGACATTTTTGCAAAGCATATAGTACCACTAAGGGCCACTCACATTTGAGTAGACATGTGTTCAGTGTTGTTCACAGCTCAGAGAAAAGGACCTCTGCCTTCCTCCCATCCTGAAGAGTGAGTGAGGCACACCACTCCTGGTTTATAGCACTCCCCCTGCCGACCAGTGGGGGCAGCAGTTGAGAATGGGGGATTTTGTAAAAACGTTAAATCTCTGTCATTTTTCATCGGGACCGGGGAAAAAGTCCTTGGCAACACATGCGGCGTTGCGTGGGGGTGGTCTGAGCAAGGTGGCCAAATATGACGGCCGTAGGTGGCGGCATTCTCTCGGAAATCGCAGCACAGACGGCCAAAAGCCGTCAAGAACACAGATTTAGTAATATAAGGATATATATATATCGGTGTTGGGTTCTTTGTTGTTTGTCATGTACATCAATGATCTGGATGAAGGTGTGGTAAATTGGATTAGTAAATATGCAGATGATACCAAGATAGGGGGTGTTGTGGATAATGAAGAGGATTTCCAAAGTCTACAGAGTGATTTAGGCCATTTGGAAGAATGGGCTGAAAGATGGCAGATGGAGTTTAATGCTGATAAATGTGAGGTGCTACACCTTGGCAGGACAAATCAAAATAGGACGTACATGGTAAATGGTAGGGAATTGAAGAATACAGTTGAACAGAGGGATCTGGGAATAACCGTGCATAGTTCCTTGAAGGTGGAATCTCATATAGATAGGGTGGTAAAGAAAGCTTTTGGTATGCTAGCCTTTATAAATCAGAGCATTGAGTATAGAAGCTGGGATGGAATGTTAAAATTGTACAAGGCATTGGTGAGACCAAATCTGGAGTATGGTGTACAATTTTGGTCGCCCAATTATAGGAAGGATGTCAACAAAATAGAGAGAGTACAGAGGAGATTTACTAGAATGTTGCCTGGGTTTCAACAACTAAGTTACAGAGAAAGGTTGAATAAGTTAGGTCTTTATTCTCTGGAGCGCAGAAGGTTAAGGGGGGACTTGATAGAGGTCTTTAAAATGATGAGAGGGATAGACAGAGTTGATGTGGACAAGCTTTTCCCTTTGAGAATAGGGAAGATTCAAACACAAGGACATGACTTCAGAATTAAGGGACAGAAGTTTAGGGGTAACATGAGGGGGAACTTCTTTACTCAGAGAGTGGTAGCGGTGTGGAATGAGCTTCCAGTGGAAATGGTGGAGGCAGGTTCGTTGGTATCATTTAAAAATAAATTGGATAGGCATATGGATGAGAAGGGTATGGAGGGTTATGTTATGAGTGCAGGCAGGTGGGACTAAGGGTAAAAAGTTGTTCGGCGCGGACTTGTAGGGCCGAGATGGCCTGTTTCCGTGCTGTAATTGTTATATGGTGTTATATGGTTATATATATATATATATATATATATATATATATTGACTTGGATGTAAATGTTCATGAGTTGGTTCATATGTTTGCAGATGACACCAATATTACTGAGGCTGCGGACTGTGTGGAAGGCTATCAAAGTATGTAGCAGGATATAGATCAGTGACGGAAAAGACCGGGGAATTGTCAGATGGAGTTTAATCTGAGCAGGTGCAAGGGGTTGCACTTTGGCATGATCCTTTGATATACAGAGGGATCTTGGGCCCATAACTTCCTGATCACGGTGGCACGTGGATAGTGTGGTAAAGAAGGCATACGGTAAGGTAGCTTTTATTATTCAGGGCACTGAGTAAAAGAGTTAGGAAGCCATGATGCAGCTTTATAGTACTTTGATTAGGCTGCATTTGGAATATTGTGTGCAATTCTGTTTGTCCTATTGCAGGAATGATGTGGGGGCTTTGAGGAGGGTGCAGAAGCGGTTTATCAGAATGATGGCTGGATTAGAGGTCTATAAGAGAGGTTGGACAAACATGGATTGTTTTCTCTGGGGACGTGTGGACTGAGGAGAGAGCTGATAATAGTATATAACATTATAAGAGGTATATAAATAGTAGACAGTTAGAGCCTTTTCCCAAGGGTGAAAACATTTTAGAACTTTTTAGAACCAATTAGAACCTTTTCCCCAGGCTAGAGACCATAGGTTTAAAGGAGATATGTGGAACAAGGTTTTTACACTGATAGTGGTGGATGCCCAAAACGTACTGCTAAGGGTGGTGGTGGAAGCAAATATACTTAATGCATTTAAGGCACTTTCAGATAGGCACATGGATATACAAGGAATGGAGGGATATGGATCCCATGCAGGCAGAGGTGATTAGTTTAACTTGGTAACATGTTTGGCACAGGCATTGTGCGCTGAAGGACCACTTGCTGTCTGTATTGTTCTATGTTCTACTTTCTATGAGATTTTAGATCAGACTTGAACAAAGCCTTAGTAACGGGCAGGGACGAGAAACTGCAGATGCTGCAATCTAGAGCAAAAAAATCAAAAGCCTGGAGGAACTAAACGGGTGGGAGAGAATTTACCGATGATGGTTCGGGTCAGGGCCCTTCTTCAGATGATGGAATGGGTGGGGAAAAAGTTGGAAAGGAAAGGTGGGGTGGAGAAAAGTCTGGCAAGTGAGAGATAGATACAGGTGAGGGGGAGTTGGCAGATGGGTGGAGTAAGTGACAGATGCCAGAGATGAAAAGGAATCAAATGGGTAGTAAGCTCTGCCGGGTATCAGACTTGTAACTTGTAACTGCTAATAAAGAAAGCAGGAATGGTGTATCATAACAGCACAGGTCAAATCCATTTGTTTCAGGAACCATGAAATGTTTGATCGGACATGTGAGCCTTTCAGTTTTTATGTAGAATGGGTGGAGATGGTGTACAGGGTAATCATTGTTCTGAAATTAGACAGAGTGGTCAAAGACACGTCAGCTCAAAACAAGGAGAATTGAGAGTGCTAGAAAGCAGACAGAGCCTGGAGCTGCCAGTGCTACTGACAGAGATCGGCTCTGCTGAAAGAGCCACTTTGGGAAACTTCACATCACCATGCAAGATGTTTCCGTCAGGGAGGTGATAAAGAGAAAACAGTATCACTCTACCACAAGTTCTGAAGCAGAAACCAAAGGTCAGGTGAGATCCCTCAGTGATTATAGAGCTTGCTGAAGTATCTGTCTCAACAATGTCATTTCCGTGCCTTTCCAAATTGATCCCTGTGGGACAAGTTTATGGGTGGCTTAAAAGACAAGTTAATTTAATCTAAATTACTACATGCACAAGATTCAGTGTTTGAGTGTGCATGAAAATCTGTCACAGTCATGCAGATGAGTTTCTAAAACATTCCAAGACACATTGGCCACTTCTTCTTATCGAGTCCACAGCCAGAGCTAAACACACTTCTCAGCATCTGCATAAAATGGTGTCTGTCTTACGCTTCTTGTGCGTGGTGGTGGTAAGATTGGTGGAGACAGGGCCGTGATGCGAACGCTCTTTCCTTGACCCCATTGGCTAAGGTAAAATTGCCAGCATTAATATTGCAAACAGCAGAAAAAATGTTGCAGGAGTGGGGCGAATCTTTGCATTCTCTTCCCAGAGAAGGATCTACTATCATCCGATACTATATAGCTCTGAAACTAAGCCAAGCCAGGTGTCTTGGTATTTGGTGCAAGGCACGGTACAAAGGAAAAGCTGGTATTACTCTAATTTCATCACTGATATGTTAGTTTGGAACAATTAAATATTTATCTTGAAAAGGAGTACAGGTGCACCACCAACTTTCTGGCACCCTTGGTTTCAAAGCCTTGCCAGATGATCACGTAACAAAGGTCACGTAATAATAATAATACACCTATTGTCTATTGTCTATTGTCTAAAGCAAAAGCGCACAGCAAACCGAGCTCGGATACTGTTCAGGAATTGCTTTGACTGGAGAATGGCCAGTCTCAGGTCTCTTGTCCTGCGAGGCAAAGGTTCCACTAGAGGCATCACTGTATCGCTCGTAAGTTCTTAAGTTCTTCATTTAGAAGAATGAGGGGGAGGGGGGTCCTCATTGAAACATACAGAATAGTGAAAGGCTTGGATAGAGTGGATGTGGAGAGGATGTTTCCACTAGTGGGAGAGTCTAGGACTGGAGGTCATAGCCTCAAAATTAAAGGACGTTCTTTTAGGAAACAGATGAGGAGAAATTTCTTTAGTCACAAGGTGGTGAATCTGTAGAATTCTTTACCACAGAAGGATGTGGAGGCCAAGTCAGTGAATATTTTTATGGCAGAGATAGATAGATTCTTGCTTAGTACAGGTGTCAGAGGATATAGGGAAAAGCCAGGAGAATGGGATTAGGAGGGAGAGATAGATCATCCATGATTGAATGGCAGAGTAGACTTGATGGGCCAAATGGCCTAATTTTACTCCTATCCTTTATAACATGCCCTTTAGAAGGGGCTTCAATCTGAAAAGTTAATTCTGTTATTTTTAGTTTAGAAATACAGCGCGAAACAGGCCCTTCGGCATACCGAGTTCACACCGACCACGATCCCCATACTCTTACACTATCCTACACACTCTAGGCACAATTTTCAATTGTACCAAGCCAATTAGCTATATGTCTTTGGAGTGTGGGAAGAAACCGGAGATCCCAGAGAAAATCCACACAGGTCACAGGAGAGCATGCAATCTCGGTACAAACAGGCACCCATAGTCAGGATCTAACCCAGGTCGCTGGAGCTGTAAGGTAGCAACTCAACTGCTGCATCGCCATGCCGCCCAGTTTTCACATACTATATGCTACGACCAGATTATCATGAAATAGTTTGACAAATTTCATAAATTAGTTTACCTCAAAACATCTGGAACTGACAGTAAATAACAGGGTGTTTAAGCAATTTCCAGTGCATTAGCCCACTATCTGGACAAAAGACCAGAGCAAGCTAGCAAATTTTGTGACAATTTCAATTCATAGTCAGGAAATTGAGCAATTGGCTTCATATTTCACAGGAGAAGAGTGCAGTAGCCCTCAACATCTCCAGGGTATGCGCAATAGAAATCCCAGCTGGTATTGCAAACATTGGATTGGTGTAGTGAACTGTTAAATTGCTTATACACCATTAATATTGGAGACAAATTCTCAGCTTTGATGAACACGCATGTAATCTCACCTATGCTTCGATCAATTCAATAATCTATTGTGTGTTCTCAAATACACTTTTTGGGGGGGTTTTTAGACATGGTGATTAATTCTCATGCGGAAAAGCAGATAATGGCCAAATGACTGGTGACAGATGGAGACATAATTGGATATAGGTTTAGACAAATGAGATATAGTCTTTAGCGCTTAAATGTTCCAGTCAATAGCTGTCAAGCGTACCCCTGTGTAATATTAACCATACCCATCGCAGCTGTAACATTGCAAAGCCTAATTCACTTTCAAATATGATTCTTAAAAGGTGAGAAATTGGCTGGAAACATGAATCCAAGTTGACAATGTTTTGTTCAGAAGTTGGATCACTCCTAAATTGAAACGCTAATCCTGTATAGCACTGATATAGATAGAGTCATAGTCATACAGCGTGGACACAGGTCCCTCAGCCCAACTTGCCCATGCAAGTGATCAGAGGATGTTTCGGATCACCAGTGTGGTCAAAATGTGCAGCAGCAGTTGCAATGGTCAATGAGAAGTTGTCAACACCTGCTACTTGACTTCTGCACTCCTGTCAGCACCTTCCAACGCTAATTCTTCACCTGGTCCTATCCTTTAAGCAGAGCTCTCCACAAAGTCACTGGACTCCAGGAAGTATGTTGTGAGCAAAACACAAAGTGCTGTAGGAACTCGGAGGGTCAGGCAGAATCTGTGGAGGGGAAGGACAGGCAATATTTAAGGTCGGGACCTTTCTTCAGACTGATTGTAGTAGGGGGGAAAAAACTGGAATAGTGGTGGGGGCAGGATAAAGTGTAGGAAGTAATGGGTGGATACAGGTGAAGGGGGAATTTGATTGTATATTGTGATGTTGGTTTCTCTGCACAGATGGGAAAAATAGTTTATTGTCATGTTCCCCACTATAGTGAGGTAACTGTACAATTAAAGTCTTTCTTCAGCACTATCACTGACTCATTGACTCAGACAATAACAAAAAACAGAAATGATATATAAATTACAGAAATTCAATAGGACAGTGAAGAAGAATGTGTAAAAAACAAGATATTAGTGACAAACAATTAGAAAACAAGTCCGTGAAAGCACCTGAGGTTGTCCATAGTGTTCTGTTGCCGAGGCTGGATTACAGTTATGCAGACAAAATGTTTAGGAAGGAACTGCAGATGTCAGGACTTTCACATGAAGAAAGACTGGATAGACTTGGCTTGTACTCGCTAGAATTTAGAAGATTGAGGGAGGATCTTATAGAAACTTACAAAATTCTTAAGGGGTTGGACAGGCTAGATGCAGGAAGATTGTTCCCGATGTTGGGGAAGTCCAGGACAAGGGGTCACAGTTTAAGGATAAGGGGGAAATCCATTAGGACCGAGATGAGAAAAACATTTTTCACACAGAGAGTGGTGAATCTCTGGAACTCTCTGCCACAGAAGGTAGTTGAGGCCAGTTCATTGGCTATATTTAAGAAGGAGTTAGATGTGGCCCTTGTGGCTAAAGGGATCAGGGGGTATGGAGAGAAGGCAGGTACAGGATACTGAGTTGGATGATCAGCCATGATCATATTGAATGGCGGTGCAGACTCGAAGGGCCAAATGGCCTACTCCTGCACCTATTTTCTATGTTTATATGCTGGTTTATGCTGGAGATAGACACAACATGCTGGAGTAACTCAACGGTTCAGACAGCATCTCTGGAGAAAAGGAATAGGTGACGCTGCCTGACCCGCTGATTTACTCCAGGATTTTGTGCCTATGTACCCTTGTTCAGGTTGGCTCAAGAACCTAATGGTGGTAGGAAAGCTGTTCCAGAAGCCTATGTGGGAAACTTCAGTCTTCTGTACCTCCTGATCAATGGTGGCAGTAAGAAGAGGGCATATGCTGGGGATCTTTGATGATCGCTGCATTCTTCACTTTTATCTACCTCATGTAGATACGTTCAGTGGCGAGGGTGGTTGTGCCCCAGGAGCATGGAAGACTCATCACCACCAACAACAATGGGGTCATCGGTAAATTTATCAATGGCATTGGAGCTGCGCTCAGCCACACAGTCAGGAGTGTAAAGAGAGCAAAGCAGGGGGCTGAACACCCAACCTTTAGGTGCACTTGTGTCGGTGGTCAGCGAGGAGATGTTTTTACTGATCCACACTGATTGAGGTCTGCCTATGATGAAGTCAATGATCCAGTTGCAAAGGGAGGTACAGAGACCCAGGTCTTGGAACTTGCTGACGATTTTGGAGGAGATGATTGTGGTGAATGCCGAGCTACAGTTGATGAATAACAGCCAGGCATGTGTGTTCTTGTTAACCAGATGGTCCAGAGTGGAATGGGGAGCCAGTGAAATGACATCTGCTGTCGACCTGTCGTTCCTGAAGTAAGAGTGGATTTGTGCCGTGAATGGCATCTCCAAGCACTTCATTACATTGGATGTAAGTGCTACTGAACGGTAGTGATTGAGACAGGTCACTGTGCTCTTCTGGGGTCACTTTTAAGGTAAATGCCTTTTGAAGCAGGTGGAAAACATTGGACCACAGAAATGAAAGGTTGAAGATGTCTGTGAACTGGAGAGTTCAGGAGGAGAGGACATCCAACCTGATCTGCCGGGCAAATTTGCCAACATAACTGCGGGGAAATTGCAGAGGTGTGCATGCCACTTCTAGCCTTCGTAAATCAATTTCGTAAATTATTTTTTGTGTAGACAGGATGAGGCATGTTACTGGCATGTGGGACATTTGGTACCATTCCATAAGAGCATCAAGGAATGGGCATTAAAGTTTGGAATGGACACTGAGGCACACGTCCAGTGAATTGAATAATAAATTCAGTTTCTCTGGGTCTATGTTTAAGGCAGAAAAGGCATTACAGACTGATTCAGCTTAGTTCACTGAAGACCCTAGGTTCTCATATGGCACACAATAAGCCTTGTCGTTAGAGATTCCGTTTCAGCAAATATCCCACTCTGTGTAATATATGTGAGCTGCGTGAATAGGAAAAGCAGCATGTTGCTTCCTCAGACAGTCAGGCTGAAAGGACCTCAAAGATGCATTCAGAATCTAAACTCGGTAAACATAAAGTATTGTAATTAACAAGTCAGTGAACTAATGAGAATGGGTGATAGATGGTCAGCGTCAGTGGACCAAAGTGCCTGTTTCCATGATGTATCTCTAAACCAAACTAGTTACTATTCTCTCCCATTCCTTAACATTGAGGTAGATTGTAGTGCCAGTATAGTGCACTTTATGGGAAGGCTCGGCAAACTGGTCACTTTAACCAAATGGCAGGTGAGTAGAGGAGAGTTTTATTTAGATTCTAAAGCCATGGGTTTGTCACCTAATAATAACCTTGGTATTATTTTACTTTTATATGACAAAGTCCCAGTGTTATCAGGCTTCACCCTCCATTATCAGGTTTCTGGTTGGTCATTCAATAAGTTAGTGTACTGTCCAATTCACCCCTACCCCATTAAGACTTTGGACTTTGTGTATGGAATTGATGCACTGCAGTGCTGAGAAATATATTCTGCATTCCTCCCCTTTGCTCTAGCTGTTTGATCTGATTGTATTTACATCATCTTATCCAATCTGATTGAATAGCATGCAAAACAAATAATTTCACTGCACCTCGGTACACATAACAATAACAAACCTAAACCTAAATCTACGTCTGTGCCTGGTGCTTACTTTACTGGGGAAATTCACTGTCAAGGGATATTAGGTTTTAGATGACTGGAATACTCTACTGATATGGTTAATAAAAAGAACTGAAAGGTAACCACTGTTGAAATAATTTACAGTATTTTTGCCCTGACTGTGGGCTGAGAGGAATGCAGCCAGCCTTTTTCAATGCATTCTGAGCATCCCAGTCAAGGACAGTTCCAGGTGTGTCTAACCATGTGATGTTGATGGTTTGTGAAATGATTCCAAGAATGTCTACTGCAAGAGAATTGTGGACTCTACAGACTCCGAGCTGTCAGTGCCGAAGACTATAAATAGGAAAAACATAGAAACATAATAAAAATGGTGCAGGAGTAGGCCATTCGGTCCTTTGAGCCAGCACCACCATTCAATATGATCATGGCTGATCATCCATAATCAGTACCCCGTTCCTGCTTTCTCCCCATATCCCTTGATTCCGTTAGCCCAAAGAGCTAAATCTAACTCTCTCTTGAATAATCTTGATATGCCAAACTGGAGTTGCATCACAAGAAGTATCGGGCTGGGAGATTGCAACCTTCACGTGCTCCACCCTGTTTCGACGAATGCAATCAACCTGGCGTGCACAAACAGAAGATCAAACAGAACAAGTCAAGTCAAGTGAGTTTATTGTCATGTGTCCCTGTATAGGACAATGAAATTCTTGCTTTGCTTAAGCACACAGAAAATAGTAGGCATTTACTACAAAACAGATAAATGTGTCCATATACCATGATATAAACACACATGAATAAATAAACTGGTAAAGTGCAAATAACAGAAAGTGGTTGTTAATAATCAGAGTTTTGTCCGAGCCAGGTTTAATAGCCTGATGGCTGAGGGGAAGTAGCTATTCCTGAACCTGGTTGTTGCAGTCTTCAGGCTCCTGTACCTTCTACCTGAAGGTAGCAGGGAGATGAGTGTGTGGCCAGGATGGTGTGGGTCTTTGATGATACTGCCAGCCTTTTTGAGGCAGCGACTGCGATAAATCCCCTCGATGGAAGGAAGGTCAGAGCCGATGATGGACTGGGCAGTGTTTACTACTTTTTGTAATCTTTTCCTCTCCAGGGCGCTCAAATTGCCGAACCAAGCCACGATGCAACCGGTCAGCATGCTCTCGACTGTGCACCTGTAGAAGTTAGAGAGAGTCTTCCTTGACAATCCGACTCTCCGTAATCTTCTCAGGAAGTAGAGGCGCTGATGAGCTTTTTGATAATTGCGTTAGTGTTCTCGGACCAGGAAAGATCTTCAGAGATGTGCACGCCCAGGAATTTGAAGTTCTTGACCCTTTCAACCATCGACCCGTTGATATAAATGGGGCTGTGGGTCCCCCTCCTACTCCTTCCAAAGTCCACAATCAGTTCCTTGGTTTTGCTGGTGTTGAGGGCCAGGTTATTGCGCTGGCACCATATGGACAGTTGCTCGATCTCTCTTCTGTACTCTGACTCATCCCCATCAGTGATACGTCCCACAATAGTGGTGTCGTCAGCGAACTTGATGATGGAGTTCGCACTGTGGTTCGCTACGCTGTCAAGGGTATAGAGTGAGTACAGCAGGGGGCTGAGCACGCAGCCTTGAGGTGCTCCCGTGCTGATTGTTATCGAGGCTGACACATTTCCACCAATACGAACAGACTGTGGTCTGTGGACGAGGAAGTCGAGGATCCAGTTGCAGAGGGATGCGCAGAGACCCAGTTCTGCGAGTTTGGTAACCAGTTTGGAGGGGATGATTGTGTTAAATGCCGAGCTGTAATCAATGAATAACAGCCTGACATATGAGTTTTTGTTGTCCAAGTGGTCCAGTGCGGAGTGGAGGGCCAGCGAGATCGCATCCACCGTTGATCTGTTGTGGCGGTATGCGAACTGCAGTGGGTCCAGGTTTTTGTCGAGGTAGGAGTTGATTTGCTCCATGATCAACCTCTCAAAGCACTTCATCACCACCGGCGTTAGTGCCACTGGTCGATAGTCATTGAGGCACGTCACCTTACTCTTCTTGGGCACCGGTATAATTGATGCCCTTTTAAAGCAGGTGGGGACCTCAGACCTCAGAAGTGAGAGGTTGAAAATGTCCGTAAAAACTCCCGCCAGTTGGTCCGCACAGGTTTTTAGAACACGACCGGTTATACCATCAGGACCAGGTGCTTTTCGGGGGTTCACCCCTCTGAAGAATTTCCTGACATCGGCCTCTGTGACTGAGACTGAAATGCCATCACAGCGAATGGGGGATTTAGAAGCGTTTAGGAGAGTTTGAAAAAATGTCATGTTGAAGACCTCCTTCAACTATTTAGAAGACCTCCTTCAACCTCCTTCAACTATGTTGAAGACTAGCTTTTATCCACATTATACAGCATCTGCCATGCATCTGCACACTCACCCAACCTTTCCAAGTCACCCTGCAGCATCATAACATCCTCCTCGCAGCTCACACTGACACCTAGCTTTGTGTCATCCGCAAACTTGGAGATGTTACTTTTAATTCCCTCATCTAAATCGTATACCATCAGGTCCAGGCGCTTTTCGGGGGCACTCCTTTTGCCTTGTAGGAGGTGATTGCATTCAGGACCCTGCCACAGCATGCCGGACATCTGTCTCGTCCTCCAGTTTGGAGCAGAAGTCCCTTTTGGCCTTTTTGATGGCCTTACCAAGGTCGTATCTGGTCTTCATGTAGGCCACTGTATCATTGGAGGTGAATGCCCTGTGTCTGGACTTCAGGAGAGTGCGGATCTCAAAGTTCATCCAAGGTTTCTGATTGGGAAACACTCGGAAGGTTTTTGTAGGGATGCAGTCCTCCACACATTTCTTTATGAAGTCTGTAACGACTGTGGCATATTCGTTCAAGTCCGTTGCCGAGTCCTTGAACATTGCCCAGTCTACAGACTCCAAACAGTCCTGGAGTTGTTCTTCTGCCCCCCCCCCCCCCCCCCCCCGACCAGCTCTGTGCTGTCCTCACTTCTGGGGGTGCGCTCTTTAATTGCTGCCTGTAGGCAGGAAGAAGCAGCACCGCGGTATGGTCGGACTTACCGAAGTGAGGGCGAGGGATAGAATGATAGGCATTCTTGATGGTGGTGTAGCAGTGGTCGAGGGTGTTAGGTCCTCTGGTGCAGCAGGAGACATGTTTGTGGAAGTTGGGTAGTGATTTCTTGAGGTTCGCCTTATTGAAGTCCCCAGCAATGGTGGTAAATGCCTTGGGGTCAGACGTCTGGTGTTTGTTGACCATGGCCTGCAGCTCCTCCAGTGCCAGACGGACGTCTACCTGGGGTGGGATGTAGACCGCGGTCAGGATAACGGAGGTGAATTCTCTTGGGAGGTAGAAGGGACGGCATTTCACCGCCAGATGTTCGAGGTGTGGAGAGCAGGAGTTGGACAGGACTGTCACGTCTGAACACCACGCAGAGTTGACCATGAGGCAGACGCCCCCTCCTCTCCCTTTCCCAGATGCCAGGGTACGGTCCATGTGGTGGATGGAGAACCCTTCAGGCTGGACCGCTGAGTCTGGGGAGCTGGGGGTGAGCCATGTCTCTGTGAAACAGAACACAGAGCATTCCCTCAGCTCCCTTTGATAAAGCAGTCTTGCCCTTAAGTCCTCCACTTTGTTTTCAAGGGACTGTACATTAGCCAGTAGGATAGTTGGGAGAGGGGGCCGAAGTCCCCTGCGCTTCATTCTGACCTGAAGTCCTGCCCGACGGCCACGTTTCCGGACACAATGGAGGCTTCCCCTTTGTTCCCAGGTACTGTGTTTACTGTACCTACTGTTTCTGCGGACCTGTATTACAACTTTAGGCTGTACACGCCATGCGCAAGAAGAAGACAAGAAGTATCACAGTATGAAGTGGTTTACAGAGATAATATGACAATTTAAAAATCATTGATTTATTACATGATTTTATATATTGCATCCTTGTTGATCAGGATAAGAGAAAAAAAATAGCCGTATGTCATATTATGCAATGACACCTTGCAGCGTGATGCTTTATGCAACCAGTTTTCTGGAGTGAGATGCCAGCTTTCCCTTTTATAACAAAAGAACAGCACAGTGGTGCAGCTGGCGGAGCTGCTGCCTCACTGTGCCAGAGAACCGAGGTCAATGTTTACCTCAGCTGCTGTCTGTGTGGAGTTTGCACATTCGCCCTGTGACCGCATGGGTTTCCTCTGTCCGGTTTCCTCCCTCATCGCAAAGATGTGCGAGTGTGTAGGGTCATCGGCCTCTGTAAATTGCTCCAAATGTGAAGGGAGTGGATGAGAAAGGGGGATAATATAGAACAAGTTTGAAAGGGTGACCAATGGTCAACGTCGACTCAGTGGGCTGAAGAGCCTGTTTCCATGCTGTATCTTTAACTTTGTATTTAAACTAAACTAATTAAGGTTGCTTGATGCAATTTACCCAACGTCGTAACAAATACAAATTTCCTGGCTTGGAATTTGGTTTAGTGGTAAGAGTGATAATCTCCCTGTAATATTGGCCTTTTTCAGGCAACTAATATATTCTTAGATTATAGAACAGTACAGGAACAGGCTCTTTGTACCACAATGTCTGTGCCGAACTTGATTAAATTAATCTCCTCCTGCATGTCATCCATTTCTTGCTTTCCTTGTGTCTATCTAAAAGGTGCTCAAACACTGCTATTGTGTCGGCCTCCACCACAACCCAGGACAGCACATTCCCACCAAGTCTATAAACAACACCCCCTCCATCTACTTTAAATGTTGCCACTTATCTTAAAACTAAGTGCATTCATTCATCTGTGAGGTGTACAAATTTTGAAACAAAGAGGTGCATATATTTTAGGTACACAAAATTGCTGGGGAAACTCAGCGGGTGCAGCAGCATCTATGGAGCGAAGGAAATAGGCGACGTTTCGGGCCGAAACCCTTCTTCAGATATATATTTTATATATTTTACCCAGTTGCTTTGTTAACCCGCAATACATTAGTTGCTGCCTCTGAATTCTGAGCCATTGAAGTTAATAGAACCAATTTCAAAATGATGCATAATATGCAGCAACTGGTAACAGCAACTGGTAACAGAGGACAGATTACATATACAAGTTTCCTAAATATCAAATTTCAGTAAAAGTTCTTACGACTAATGGCAGAATTTTTTATTCATAATAGGACAATAGAATCACAGTCATACAGCATGAAAAGAGGCCCTTAAGCCCAACTTGACAATGCCGATCAAGATGCACCATCTGGTCTAGCCCCAGCTGCCCATGTTTGGCCAATATCCCTGGAAACCTTTCCTATCCATGTACCTATGAAATGTCTTTTAAATGTTGTTATTGTATCTGCAAAACTACTGTACCTCCTCTGGAAGCTCATTCCATATACCCCCCACCCTCCATGTGAAAAGGTGATCCCTCAGATTCCTATTACATCTTTCCTCTCTTCAACTTAAACCTCTGTCCCCTTGTTCTTGATTGTTCATTCACCCTATCCATTTCCTTCATGATATTATACACCTCTATAAGGCACGCCTCAGTCTCGTGAGCTCAACGGAATACGATCTTAGCCCTCCCAAACTTTCTATAGCTCAGGTCCTTCATTTCTGGTAGCATCCTCATAACTTTTATCTTTATCCTTTCCAAATAATGGGCATTTTGTTGGAAATAATTGGTTTCAAATCTATAATTGTTTATTAACATAGAATATAAAACATCAAATAGTACTGTGTAGGAAGGGACTGCAGATGCTGGGTTAAACCGAAGATAGACACAAAAAGCTGGCGTAACTCAGCAGGACAGACAGCATATCTGGAGAGAAGGAATGGGTGACGTTTTAGGTTGAGACCCTTTTTCAGTAGAAACAGGCCCACAATGTCTGTGTCAAATATGATGCCAAATCTCAGCTGCTTGTACATCATCTATATCCTTCCATTCCCTGCATATTCAAGTGCCTACCTGCTCACATCTACAATTTTAATAAGATTATTGAAGCTAATAATGAATTGTAGCATGTCTCGCTCATGGTAAGGAAGTACTTCAGCCAAACATCATTTCATATTTTTGCATGTGTTAAGCAATTATAAAATAGGATTAATGTCCTCGCCTTTATTCAGCCAAATAAATGGAAAAAAAAGAGGGGAAGCTAATGACAAATTTCCTGTATCCAACCTGTCACTTCATATATTATTATTCTTCAGTGCAGAGTACAGCTAAGACTGCAATTGCTTTTTATTTATTACTTATCTCAGAATGGGTTTAAGAGATTAAACAGCTACTGATAAGTACTAACATGAAGCTCAGTACTCTGAAGAACATTACCATTTGTGGAGAGATGATCCTGAATGAACCAAAAAACCTACAAAAAATCATCTGGACCTTTCTGACACAAAGTTCTCTGAGGCAGGAAGAGGTTTCTGGCTCTTGTAATTTGTTTTTTACTTGCCTACTAGGTGGCTGTGATTTCAAATCCCAACACCACTGGTCTCTCTGACTTGCCATGATCTAGCCAGAATTTAACGGGATGCTAGTGGCCTAATAGACAACCCACAAGATGCTCATTTTGGTGATGGGAGAGAGCTTTTTTTTCTGGTTCGTTTCTATTGAATGTGATCTCCTGATAGTTACTAACCAGAATGAGGGGCAAAGGATAAAATGAGGCCAGACTAGAAGGAGCATATACTAAACCACTGCATTGTTCATCTAGTTAATCTGCAGAATCTGTAAGGGATTTGTAATACTCAAAGCAGATAGAAGACTATGAGTTGGGCATCAATGTTGATGGGTTGGTTAGTAAATTTGCAGATGGCACCAAGATTGCCTGGGACACAGACTGCGAAGAAGGCTGTCATAGTGTACAACCTGGAAAAGAGAGCTTAAAACCCTATTGTATTGTTAAGGTTTGTTTTACTTCAAACAGACAAAAACACAATAAAGTTAGTAATAAAGAAGTAAAATCTTTGTTTCGCCCAGGCAGGTGTGGCAGTCAACTCTCACAGTATGTAAAATACAGACTATAGAGTCACTCTATCCCCACACATAGAGGTAATGTTCAATCAGATATATTTATACTCCAATAATCAGCAATTCAGCAATTATTTATGTTACAGAGCATTGTACAGCATCTTGCCTGTTAGGATTGACAGGTTCTTCTGATAGAGGAAAGATTAGCCCATATATGGTTATGCTGAAGGGGCTATTTTTTTGCAGATTCAAGCACTTGTTTTTTTTAACCTTGTTGATGCACATTATAATCTTGTAGAGTAAAGAGTAAGAGCCAAGTGTCTGAACATTCTCCTGATTGTTTATATCAGAGAGAAAAACATTCATGTATTTGTGCTGTTATCTCACTAGTGTTATGGAAGAAGGAGAAAACATTTCTGTTATAGTGCTGTAGCCTTGTTAGTGTTAATAGGAGAAAGGTTAAGCATCAATTTTATTGCTAAATCTATAGCTGAATCAATTTTGTGACTTTTAAATCTTTAAACTTTCTCAGTATGAACATTGAATTCTCCACTTTCAAGGAATACCCCTCCCCTTTCTTTCTTGTGTGTGTCCCCACACACAGATATACACCCATTTGTCTCTGTGTTGTACTTCCGGTGGCGCTGGTGCCAGCAGCCTCCACCTACAGCACGGTATCTTTTTGTTTTTTTGTTTATTTAGTTATGTAAAAGTGTGTTTTTTTGTGTTTTTATTGTGTCTTTATGTGGGGGAAGGGGGTACGGTGCGGGGGATACCGTCCTTCAGCCGCTTCCTGGTGAAGACGCGACTATTATTCGAGTCGCGTCTTCGCCCCCCCCCCCCAGCGGCCTACCTACTGGATTGGCGCGGCCTTTCCTGCCGGGATCGACCAGAGCTCCAGCAGCGGCGGGACAGCGCTGTAACATCGCGGGGCTGGCGATGCCTTACCGGGGATCGCCATCTGGAGCCCGGAGTGCTGGACCTGCGGCACCGACATCATGGAGCTGCGGTTTGCGGAGCTCCCAACGCGGGCGGCGCTGATGGACAGCGCGGGGTCCTGCGACTCTGCCCGGCTCGGCCTGCGGACTCGGGAGCTGCGGACTCGAGAGCTGCGGACTCCGGCTGCGGACTCGGGAGCTGCGGACTCGGGAGCTGCGGACTCGGGAGCTGCGGACTCGGGAGCTGCGGACTCCGGTTGCGGGAGGCGGCTGATCAGGAGGTCCGGGCCGCTGAGGAGGAGGATGTTCACCGTCGGGGTTCGGCGTCGGCGTTCCACCAGCCCGGCGATAGGGCCTGAACATCGGGCCACCCGGGGCGGCGACTGCGGGTGCTTGGAAGGCCTCGACCACGGATGAACACCTGGGAAGAACGGAGGGGAGGCTGGCTGGACTATGGTGCCTTCCTCACCTTGGTGCCACTGTGTTATGTTGTGTCGTGGACTTTCAGTGTTTGTGCTTTTTTTAAAATTCTATTTTATTTTTAATATGTTTTATTATTTATTAATATTTATTTATCTTTATTTTTATGATACTGCCTGTAAGGGAAATTCATTTTGTTGTCTCTAACTGAGACAATGACAATAAATTTGAATACAATACAATACAATACAATACCAAATTCCCCTTCCCCCATATATCCTTTTCGACCCTTTCTATACCCCGTTTCCCCTGGCTTTCAATCTCACTCCTCTCCTTATCTGACCCTCCTTTTGTCTCCTTTTCACCTCTAGTCTTAGTCACACATTTCATCCATCTGCAAATCAACATCCCCCCACCGCTAACTCGTGTGTATCCACCTATCATGTGCTAGGATTTGTCCTGCCCCTACCTCCCACCTCTCTTATCCAACTTTCTCCCTCCCCCACTCCCCCACTACAATCAGTTCAAAGAAGCATCCCAACTCGAAGCATCGCCTGTACATTCCTTCAATCGGTGCCACCTAACCTGCTGCGTTCCTTCAGCACTTTGTGCTTTGTCACTTGTTTTGATATTGCCATTGATGGGATCGGGTGATATGCAGCACTCTCAGAAGCTGGCAACAGGAGTTATGTCATTGGGCCTGCAATCCAGAGACCTGAACTAATGATCAGTTTGAATTCACAGCAGCCGGGGAAATTAAATTCACTTAATTAAATAATCTGGAATAAAAGGCGAGTATCAATAATGGTGATCATAAAATTAACAGATTGTTGTAAAAATACATCTGTTTCATTGTTATCCCTGAGTGAAGGAAGTGTTTCTACTCCACTCATACCATCATTAACAATGTGTGACTCCCAACTCACAGGCAACACACTTGACTCTTAATTGCCTCTGAACTGAACTAACAAGGCACCCATTTGTACCAAATGCTTTCATTAAGGCATTATAAAAATAAATCTATCTGCCTCTGATTTGATTAATCGATTCGGATGCATAAAAGATACAGTAGACAATAGGTGCAGGAGTAGGCAATTCGGCCCTTCGAGTCAGCACCGCCATTCAATATGATCATGGCTGATCATCCACAATCAGTACCCGGTTCCTGCCTTCTCCCCATATCCCCTGACTGCTATCTTTAAGAGCTCTATCTAACTTATCTTGAAAGTATCCAGAGAATTTACCTCCACTGCCTTCTGAGGCAGAGAATTCCACAGATTCACAACTCCCTGTGAGAAAAAGTGTTTCCTCGTCTCCGTTCTCGTTTCTGTTTTCCTCAACTCCGTTCTAAATGGCCTACCCCTTATTCTTATACGCCCAGACCAACAAACCCTTCAAACCATTTTGTATCAAAGCAGACATGTGGTATCCTTGCCTTCATCGGTCAGAGAATTGGTCATGTCAGAAAGTCATGATGCAGCATTATATAGGACTTTGGTTAGGCCGTTCTGGAGTATTGCATGCAGTTCTGGTCTCCCCGCTAGAGGAAGTTTGGAAGATTTGAAGAGGGAGTAGAAGAGGTTTACTGCCAGGATTAGAGAAAATTAGCTGAAAGGAGAGGTTGGACAGATTTAGAATATTTTCTCTGTAATGCCAGAAGTTGAGGGGAGATCTGACTGAAGCACACACAATTATGATGGGCTTAGATAGGGTAGACAATCAGACCATTTTTTCCCAGACTGGAAATATCGAAGACGAGAGGGCATTGTTTTAAGGTGAAGGGGAAAAGTTTAAAGGAGATGTGCAGGGCATTTTTTTTACCCAGAGGGTATTGGATGCAAGGAATGCCCTTCCAGTGGTTCTGTTGAAGGCAGATTCAACAGATACAACCAACTGTTTCACAGTCTTTCTCTTGATTGATAGAGTCAAATGCTTCAGTGAGGTGATAGGAAGTCATGTATCATGTTTGGCACTGCTGGATGTATTATCTTGAAACGCTTGTGTAATGAAGATCACATCCAATGCGCCTCTTGATGCTTAGAATCCACTGTAATTCGGAGAGCAGTTCTCAGGGGAGTCAGATGAGAAGGATGACCTTCAACAGGCATCACAGAAACCCGGTTTTCTCATGCAGCTATCGAATTTGTCCTCTTTCTTGATGACATTTTCAATTTAAACTTTTGACTTTAGAGTTACAGTGTGGATTCTAAGCAGGCTTTTGACACACTGAGTCTGCATGGTCGGACTGCTGAGAACAAAGAAGGACCTGGTGGTGGGAGGGGGGGACAAAGAGGGACCATCGGGATTCTAATGAGTACTTTGTAACTTTGTCAGCATCAAATATGTGGTGACTCCTTGTGTACTTTGTGTATTGTATGCAAAACAAAGAATTTCACTGTACCAAGGTGCATGTGACAATAAAGAACCATTGAATTGAAGCATTGTAAGTCCAGAAATCTGCACATTCTCTGAAATTCCATTTTAACCAGGTCTACATGGTGTGCACTACTTAAACCTTCCTATTTGACTTCATTAATTTTGAACGCCTGATGTCAAGTTTTGTTTGCTAACACCTTAAGAACATGTTGTCAGCTTGTGCCTTCTCATTATATGTTTTTTTTTAATGTGCTTTATCCCTCTGAACATCGAATCAAACTTCCAACAGAATATAGTTACCATGAGAAAATAAGACTTGGAAAAGTGAGTATCAACTTTTAAGAAGTGATAAAAGCTATAATTCACTCATTGTGGGGTACATTTTCGATACTTGGGTCTAGAATTGTTATTCATTGCATAGAATGTTCTTGTTCGGTATTTTAGGAAGGCAGTGGAAAATCTACTCAACATTGATTGGTGATTGGCCGGAAATAGCAGGGGACCGGGGGTCAAAGGAGTTGGAGGAATTGAGTGAAATCCAGGCTAGTCGGGAAGTGGTGTTGGGTAAATTGAATGGATTAAAGGCCGATAAATCCCCAGGGCCAGATAGGCTGCATCCCAGAGTACTTAAGGAAGTAGCTCCAGAAATAGTGGATGCATTAGTAATAATCTTTCAAAACTCTTTAGATTCTGGAGTAGTTCCTGAGGGTTGGCGGGTAGCAAACGTAACCACACTTTTTAAGAAGGGAGGGAGAGAGAAAACGGGGAATTACAGACCAGTTAGTCTAACACCGGTAGTGGGGAAACTGCTAGAGTCAGTTATTAAAGATGGGATAGCAGCACATTTGGAAAGTGGTGAAATCATTGGACAAAGTCAGCATGGATTTACAAAAGGTAAATCATGTCTGACGAATCTTATGGAATTTTTCGAGGATGTAACTAGTATCGTGGATAGGGGAGAACCAGTGGATGTGGTGTATCTAGACTTCCAGAAGGCTTTTGACAAGGTCCCACATAAGAGATTAGTATACAAACTTAAAGCACACGGCATTGGGGGTTCAGTATTGATATGGATAGAGAACTGGCTGGCAAACAGGAAGCAAAGAGTAGGAGTAAACGGGTCCTTTTCACAATGGCGGGCAGTGACTAGTGGGGTACCGCACGGCTCAGTGCTGGGTCCCCAGCTATTTACAATATATATTAATGATCTGGATGAGGGAATTGAAGGCAATATCTCCAAGTTTGTGGATGACACTAAGCTGGGGGGCAGTGTTAGCTGTGAGGAGGATGCTAGGAGACAGCAAGGTGACTTGGATAGGCTGGGTGAGTGGGCAAATGTTTGGCAGATGCAGTATAATGTGGATAAATGTGAGGTTATCCACTTTGGTGGCAAAAACAGGAAAGCAGACTTTTATCTAAATGGTGGCCGATTAGGAAAAGGGGAGATGCAGCGAGACCTGGGTGTCATGGTACACCAGTCATTGAAAGTAGGCATGCAGGTGCAGCAGGCAGTGAAGAAAGCGAATGGTATGTTAGCTTTCATAGCAAAAGGATTTGAGTATAGGAGCAGGGAGGTTCTACTGCAGTTGTACAGGGTCTTGGTGAGACCACACCTGGAGTATTGCATACAGTTTTAGTCTCCAAATCTGAGGAAGGACTATTGCCATAGAGGGAGTGCAGAGAAGGTTCACCAGACTGATTCCTGGGATGTCAGGACTGTCTGAAGAAAGACTGGATAGACTTGGTTTATACGCTCTAGAATTTAGGAGATTGAGAGGGGATCTTATAGAAACTTTAGATTCTTAAGTTCGTAAGGGGTTGGACAGGCTAGATGCAGGAAGATTGTTCCCGATGTTGGGGAAGTCCAGGACAAGGGGTCACAGCTTAAGGATAAGGGGGAAATCCTTTAAAACCGAGATGAGAAAAACTTTTTTCACACAGAGTGGTTAATCTCTGAAACTCTCTGCCACAGAGGGTAGTTGAGGCCAGTTCATTGGCTATATTTAAGAGGGAGTTAGATGTGGCCCTTGTGGCTAGGATCAGAGGGTATGGAGAGAAGGCAGGTACGGGATACTGAGTTGGATGATCAGCCATGATCATATTGAATGGCGGTGCAGGCTCGAAGGGCCAAATGGCCTACTCCTGCACCTAATTTCTATGTTTCTATGTTTCTATGTTTGTGTTGGTTTATTACTGTCATA
Organism: Amblyraja radiata; assembly: GCF_010909765.2. Taxonomy (NCBI): domain Eukaryota; kingdom Metazoa; phylum Chordata; class Chondrichthyes; order Rajiformes; family Rajidae; genus Amblyraja; species Amblyraja radiata. Next base: position 40,127,847 of record NC_045964.1, on the reverse strand, counting down.
TGTACTTACTGTAGATACAATGAAAATAATTGTGTGCTATCTAAGCAGGCATGCCAATAGTTAAGAAAAAATAAACAGTGCAGATAACAATGTTAAATAGAGTTTAGTGATAGAGCATGGAAATAGATCAATCGGCGCACCAAGTCCATCAATCGCCCCGTTCACTCTGGTTCTATATTATCTCATTTCTCATCCATTCTCTCCACTCGGGGCAACTTTACAGAGTCATTACGTCTTTGGGATGTGGGAGGATACAAGAGCACCCAAAAGAAACCCATGCTGTCACAGGGGTGGAAGATTGCAACTTTCACGTGGTCCGCCCTGTTTCGACGAATGGAATCAACCCAGCATGCACAATCAAATAAGATCAAATAGACCAAGTTGTCCTACAACTTTAGGCTGTGCACGCAAGAAGAGGAAGAAAGTGAGAACAAGCAAACTCCACTTGGACAGATCAGGATCGAATCCAATTCTTTGGAGCTGTGAATCATCAGCTCTATCATCTCCGCCTTGGTATTTAATAAAACAAGATATTGTGGACCTCAGTCTTTTTTTCTGTACCTCTAATGCTACGATGTCTCAACACTATGTTCTGCACTCCAGTATTTTTCTCTTTGCACTACCTGCTCTACTTGCCTATGGCTCAATTGTTTTCATACAGAATATAATTTGACGAGATGTACGCAAATAAATAATTTCAATGTGTCTCGCTGCACATGACAATAATAAACCAATACCCACAGCAAGGTGGTGCCAGAGTGAGGTGACTCTTTGTGTCAGTGAATCTACATTCATCTATTACAATCGCTCCATATTGAGTATGTGGAGTTATCAATTTTCATGGCAGGATCATTTGAAAAAGATAACCCGCTGGGGCTAATCAACATGTTTAAGGACAGGAAATCTAAGGAGGGAACCAGAAATAGCCATCTCACTCTTTGAGAATGGAGTATGTTATCGAAGAAAAAGGGATTATTCCCTCAACTGTGGTCCACACTTCCTGATAATAATCATGGAGGTGCTTCAAGAGCAAATGTAGAACTGGGAACTGGTCCTGTTATCCTCCAATATGTCACGGGGCTCCAGCAGTAATCAATAGAGGTACCAATCTTAGAAGTTTACCTCAAAGATCTAGATGCTGATCAGGGAATAATTTAATGATTTCAGGCATGTTTCCAAGATGTTTCATCTCTTCATATCTCTTGTATTTTTGTTACTGCCTACCACACACCCACTTTAGCCCTTTTACTACAGATGCTTTCTTTCCTATTTACATTTCTCTTCCCTAATCACAAGAGGCACAATAATTCCTGCTACTTGCAGCAATCCACTCACCTTTGACTGTTCTCTTCATGAATACTCACCTCTCTTGCCCATATTGGATGCTTCTTTTCCCATCTTGTCGCATAGGTCCCTTATATCTTAAAACAAAATCCCTCCAGCAGATGCAAAGTCTTTACAAAAGGAAGACAATAGCCAATTGAAAGGAGAATTCAAGAACATAACTGGAGACAGACCTTGGAGCATTAGCTCTGTCCTTCATGTACGGTAGCTTGTTGGGGCGTTGTAAGCCATTCATCTGAAACTGCTCACCTCTACTGTTGAGAATCATCTTTTTTTCCACTGCCATCCTCCTGCAAAGAAAATCTCAACAGCAGATGCAATCTTGCACGGGACCACTCTGTACCAGATCATTCGGAATGTGAAAATACCAAGTCAGACTATTGTTCATCGACTACAGCTCAGTGTTCAACACATCAGCTTCTCTAAACTTATCATCAAACTCACAGAATTGAGTCCCTGTTCATCCTGATGTTTAATAGATCCTTGACATCCTCTTTAGTAGACTTCAGCAAAGGGCCAACTCAAAGTTATTTGCTCAGTTATCTGCTCTACTCTCTCTATAATAATGATGAGATGGAGTACAGGAAGGAGATTGAGAACCTCGTGACCTGGTATAGAGACAACAATCTTTCTCTCAATGTCAGCAAGACGGAGATAGTGATCGACTTCAGGAAGCAAAGCGGAGATGTTTCAAAGCTTTATATTCCTGGGAGTAAATCACAATCATAATCATAATCATACTTTATTATCCAAGTATGTTTTGCAACATACGAGGAATTTGATTTGCAACACAGTCATACCAATAAAAAGCAACAAAACACACAAAATACATTTTAGCATAAACATCCACCACAGTGACTCCTCCACATTCTTCCTCCTAATCTGAGGAAAGACATTCTTGCCATAGAGGGAGTACAGAGAAGGTTCACCAGACTGACTCCTGGGATGTCAGGGCTTTCATATGAAGAAAGACTGGATAGACTCGGCTTGTACTTGCTAGAATTTAGAAAATTGAGGGGGAATCTTATAGAAACTTACAAAATTCTTAAGGGGTTGGACAGGCTAGATGCAGGAAGATTGTTCCCGATGTTGGGGAAGTCCAGGACAAGGGGTCACAGTTTAAGGATAAGGGGGAAATCCTTTAGGAACGAGACGAGGAAAACATTTTTCACACAGAGAGTGGTGAATCTCTGGAATTCTCTGCCACAGAAGGTAGTTGAGGCCTGTTCATTGGCTATATTTAAGAGGGAGTTAAATGTGGCCCTCGTGGCTAAAGGGATCAGGGGGTATGGAGAGAAGGCAGGTACAGGATCCTGAGTTGGATGATCAGCCATGATCATATTGAATGGCGGTTGCAGGCTCGAAGAGGCGAATGGCCTACTCCTGCACCTATTTTCTATGTTTCTATGTTTCTATGTTTCTATGTTTCTATGTTTCTATGTGATGGAAGGTGAAAAAAAAGTTCAATCTTCTTCCATTCTTTGTCCTCCCGCGGTCGGGGGCCTTGAGCCTTCCGTTGACAGGACGATCTTGGCTCCCGTGGCCGGCAGTCGAGCCCTCCGCATCGGGGCGATCAAGTTCCAGCATTGGGGGATCTCAGCTCCCCCCACCGGACGATCAGATCCAGGTTCAGGGCTGGTCGAACCTCCTGTAAATTTGGAGCTTCTTGAACATCAGTCTCTACCCGAGACTGCGAGCTCCTCGATGTTGGAATCTGCCAGCCGCGGTTGGAGCGTTGATCATCTTTACATTTGCTGACAATACCATCATTATTGGACCAATATAATGGGTAACAATGTGTCAGAGAATAGGAGGGAGGCTGTGGAGGTCATCAGTAAATATTTTTAAGGCAGAGATAGATAGGTTCTTGATTAGTACATGTGTCAGGGGTTATGGGGAGAAGGCAGGAGAATGGGGTTAGGAGGGAGAGATAGATAAGCCATGATTGAATGGTGGAGTAGACCTGATGGGCCGAATAGCCTAATTCTAATCCTATTCGTTATGAATTTATGAGATTGATAATCTGATTGAATGGTGCTGGAACACCAATCTTGTTTTCAACAACAGCAAGACCAAGGAGGGAAAGCTGAGGATCCACAAACCTGTCAACATCTTCAAGTTCCTGGGTGTGCATATCCCTGAAAATCTTTCCTGCATTCAGCACATCGATGTAATCACACAAAAAAGCTCATTAACACTTCTTACTTCTGAGAAGGGAAGATAATTGGCACATTGCCTAATACCCAGTAGAATTTCTACAAATGAACGGTAGAAAAAATAATGATTACAGCAACACCAGGTTCCTCCCATCAATAATCATGATCTGAAACATGACATAACCCAACCATAACCCTACCTCAGCATTGATATACATTTATTTTGCATGACATGCTTCTGTTTGCACTATTATGGGTCCTAGTTACCTAGTGTTATTGATGATTTCGTGTATTATTGATTATATTTTATTGTTGCATTATTGCATTAATGACTCTGTTAATCTGCAGCAAGTAAGAATTTTGTTGTAATGTTCCCGGTGCGTATGACAATTAAACACTCTTGACTCTCTTGAAAATGCATAATGTCTCACTCTTACGCCTTTCAAAAACCAACACTGAATGTAACATTGTGTGGTGTGGATGGTGAGTTTGAGGTGTCTGCAGCTGTTGACTCAAGCATCGATGAACAGGTCAATCCAGGAAACTGCATTGCAAGTGCCAGTTCACCTCTTATCCATGCAGAAGTGTAGAGGAAAAGGCTGCAAAGACACAACCTTAAAGGAACAGTTTCAATTTTTTTAGCTTAGTTTAGAGATACAGCGCAGAAACAGGCCCTTCGGCCCACCGGGTCCATACCGGCCAGTAATCCCAGTACACGCTTGTAGTGTGGGAAGGAATCAAAGATCTCGGAGAAAACCCACACATGGGGAGAACGTACAAACTCCATAGAGACAGCATCCGTAGTTGGGATCGAACCTGGGTCTCTGATGCTGCAAGGGCTTTAAGGCAGCAACTCTCTCACTGTGACATGGTGCCTCCCCTTTGTACTGTTGTAAGCCTTGTTTTAACTGTCAAGTAACCATATTCTGGCCTTAGAACATAAGACATTGACATAGGACTAGCCCAGAATGCCAATGTGGTCAGCATGAACAAGATGGGCTGAAAGCTCTGACTCTGTGCTGGATAGCTCTATGAATCTACTAGACTAAGTGGGAACCGTTGGGTCCCATGTTTACATGTTAGGGCTGGTCCCCCAAAAATCATGAAACAGAAAAACAGGATGTGGTCAAGATCTTACTTTTAGTAGTATAGATAACTGTCAGGCAAACACAGTAGTAGTTAGCCATTCAATAGCAACTCTTGAGCATGAGCTAGATAATTCAGTCTCCCGCAAAGGTTGAGGTCACTTAAGTGGGAGCTCTTTAGGATATTAGTGAACCGGGCGAATACAAAGGACCAAATTAATCCTGACGTCAACATTCCTGATAATGGAAAGGATAAGATACTAAGCAGTTAGAGGCTTTATGTACTTTACAACTCTCTTACAGTCTACTCTGCTGGATGTTTATGACAATGCTGAGCCGCAGCTTGATAACAGTCAGGCAATAGCAGTGATGATGATAGCAGTGATGACTCCATGTCAATTTGTTGCATATTAATAGATGCTGTAGGTTGAAAAACCTGGAGAGTAAAGCCCCTGTCCCACTTACGTGTCCTTGGCATGCTAATTACGTGACCTCGTGGTCGCGTTGAAGAGCGACGGTCCCGCGAAGGTCGCCCGCAACTTCATGCGTGCGCACAGCCGTCTGGAGCGCGTGATGTCATTTGAAGATAGACACAAAATGCTGGAGGAAATCAGCGGGACCGGCAGCATCTCTGGAGAGCAGCAATGGGTGATGTTTCGGGTCTAGACTCTTCTGCAGGCTGAAAGAAAGGTCTTGACCCGAAATATCACCCATTCCTTCTCTCCAGAGATGCTGCCGGTCCCGCTGAGTTACTCCTGCATTTTGTGTCTATCTTCAATTTTCTTGGCCCCACTCTGGGAGTAGAAGTGGGGGCGGATAAGGACCGCAACGGCCGTGAGCCCCAGGCTGAGCTCGGCGATCGTTTGCCTGCTTCTGCTGCTCTTGGAGGTGAGATGTTGCGTCGTGCCAGTGTCTTGGGCCTGTCCCACTTTGGCTGTCAGTTACGTGACAGGCCGGAGGCGCGCAAAGATTTCGTTCGCTACAAAATTTCGGAGCGCCGCAAGATATCGCGCACAACTACATACCCCTCCGCACTTCTCAGTGGGACCCGCCCCGTGCGGCCATACGATGCCCGTGCGCCTCAACGCGATGACAAGGTCGCGTAATTTGCGTGCCAAGGACACGTAAGTGGGACAGGGCCTTAAGATGGTACAATCAATGACTCTAGAATCGGGATATGTCTACAATATGACAATCAAACCTGGCAATCCAGCATATCATCATTTCTGAGGAAGGGTTCCGACCTGAAATGTCACCTGTCCATTTCCTCCAGAGATGCTGCCTAACCTATTGAAGTTATTCCAGTAGCTGCAGTTTCTTGTGACACCATCATGTTACTTGTGATTGCTATGGGCAGTGCAGTAAAGGTTAACATGGGCATCTCAATTATTCATACCTTTTCTTTAGAGATACAGTGCGGAAACAGGCCCTTCGGCCCACCAGGTCCCCGCACATTAACACCTTCCTACACCCACTAGGGACAATTTTTACATTTACCAAGCCAATTAACCTACAAACCTGTACATCTTTGGAGTGTGGGCGGAAACGGAAGATCTCGGAGAAAACCCAGGCAGGTCACGGGGAGAACGTACAAACACGCGGCACCCATAGTCGGGATCAAACCCGGGTCTCTGGCGCTGCATTCGCTGTAAGGCAGCAACTCTACCACTGCGCCAGCGTGACCTCCTAACTAGTTCTTATTCTAGCAGAAAAGTAAAACAGTTTTGACAATTTTATGCTAAGATTTCACTTCATTGAAATACAATTTTGTTGTCAGCCTTCATGAACACGACATCTGTGGATCCCTAAAAAATGATATTCAACCTCTTGGTTTTTGTCTTAAGGGAGTCACACAAGTATAATTCCTTTCTATTCTGTCAAGTTTTGATGAGTAGCTTTGTCCTGACATGAATGTAATCATTCAGTCTCACTCCATTTCTAATAGCATCATATTTCATACTTATCTTTAAACTCTCCACACTACTCTGGAACCTCCTCATCTCTCTGCTGTTTACTCAATAATATTCTGTAAATTTTACATGGATAAAGGAACTAGATTGTTCCATTTGCCCTGAGAATGAATTAAATTCTAAAAACATGTTTTGGGGCAGGGTAGGCATTAGGGTTAAAACTCTGATAATAAACACTAAATATTGAGCAGGATGGATCTTATTAGGAAATGTTGACAGAATTTACCATCTAAAAATATATCATGAAGTTTGGGATTCCCAGGAGAAAGTATATGCATTAAACATGCAGGCAGAGCTCCATATCGTAATATTACAGCTGTGTTCTGATGTCAAATTCCATTCCAAATTCCCCACCGGTTGCACTGATAAACCATGCACAGGAAAAGTGAACATTGGATTTGGATTCAGATTTCACGTTCACAAGTTATAGGAGTAGAATTAGGCCATTCGGCCCATCGAGTCTACTCTGCCATTCAAACATTGTTGATCTAATCACATGTTCCTGCCTTCTCCCCATAACCCTTGACACCGTTCTAATCAAGAATTTCTTCAAAATATCCACTGACTTGGCCTCCACAGCCCTCTGTGCAAATGAGTTCCACAGATTAACATCCCTCTGACTAAATAAGTTCCTCCTCACCTCCATTCTAAAAGAGCACCCATTAATTCTGAGGCTATGACATCTGGTCCTAGACTCTCCCACCAGTGAAAACATCCTTTCCACATCCACTCTATGTATGCCTTTCATTATTTTATAAGTTTCAATTTGGAGAAAAGGAATCATTTTCTCCAGAGATGCTGCTTGAACCTGCTGAGTTACTCCAGCTTTTTGTGTCTTTAAACCAGCATTTGCAGTTCCTTCCTGCACAAGGACTGGGCTGTGTTCACCACACTACAGGTTCTGGCAGTCAAGAGCAGAGGAGTTGTCACACCTATCAGAGTACTACTTTCTACATCTGTAGAAATACAAGAGAATCGCGTGGACATGCCAAATCTTCTCAGACACTTTAGAAAGTAAATAGGCTGATGTTTTGATTAGATTCATCTGATCGGAAAGAAACAGCTGTGACAGGAAGCAGCATAAATATGAGGTTGTTTATATTTGCTCTTCCTTAATTACATTTGTTTTAATGTATTTAGTTATTATGTGCTCTTAAGTTTTCATAGTTTAAAAATAGTTAATTGTTTAATTGGTTACTCAATGTATTTCAATGCCTCCAAATTTTATGGAGCCTTTAAGATCCTTGACCCACAGCTTGGCTTTGCTTGCTATGAATTTTTTTAGAGGATACTTGGGTAGATTGATTCTTCTGAAAATGAATAAGAAGTAAAGCTATGTGAAAAGAAGTGAACGACAGGAGGAGCATAGAAAGACTACAGGCATCTGTTGTGGGTCATCAGGTTGGGGAGAGGGTCTGGATTTCCATAATCACATAATTAAGGTGGATACAGGGGCAAATACAGATGTGGCAGGTGACTTTAATTTGCCACTGATTGTTTAGGATATTTATAAAATGTGTAACACAAATAGAAACATAATTCCGGACTCAAGTTTTGATTATCACAAATTGAAGCAAGATTTAAAAGAGATGGCAATAAGTCTGCTGATTTGTTAATGCATAAATCACACAAAGTCTCTGTGCTTGCAGATGCAAGAGACTGCAGATGTTGCAATCCTGAGCAAAAAAAAAAAATGCTAAAGGAACTCAGCAAGTCAGCCAGCATCTGAGGAAGGAAAAGGACCTTCTTCAGACCGATGGGACTGAGGGGAAATAGCTATTTGAACGAGGTGAAGGGAAGCAATTGGGGTGGGGCAAGAATTTGCATGGTGGGACTTGACCCAAAATATTGTCTCTCTATCGATGCTGCCTGACCTGTTGAATTCATCCTGCGCTTTATTCCTTGTTTCTGTCTTTGTACCCAACATCAAAATTGCTGGTTAGAGAGAAACATAAATGTTTGGAAATGTATAATTTTGGAAGTAAAATTGTGCATCAGCAATAAAACTGCAGTGTTCCCATCAGATTAATGATTTCGCACAGCAGTGTGTATAGATATAATTCAAATTAATTTCTCTGCATTCAAATGTTTTAATTTACTTCATGAGACATCATCACTACAAAGCTTTGTTAAATAATTGTCTATAAATGAGTGTTGGTGCGTATGACAATAAACTCAACTTGACTTGACGCACCTTGGATTGGTAGCAGTTGATCAGAATATTAAATGCAAGCATACCTGGATTTGTGGCACCCCTGACCAGTAAAGGGAAACCTCAAAATACCTTGTGAAATGTCCTTGCCCCTCCCACCTTCATGCCAAACCCTCCAGTCTTTGACTACCCCTAGTGGTGGCACGTTCCAGGAACTCACCACGCTCTATGTAAAAATACTTGCCCTGCACATCTCCTTTAAACTTTGCCCCTTACACCTTGGAGCTGCGCTATCTAGTCTTCGATATTAGGTAGACACAAAATGCTGGAGGAACTCAGCGGGTGAGGCAGCATCTCTGGAGAGAAGGAATGGGTGATGTTTCGGGTCAAGACCCTTCTTCAGACTGATATTTCTACCCTGGGAATGATTCTGACTGTCTACCCGATTTATGCCTTGAGAAGTTACTGAAACTGACATTATTTCCATTCCATTGAAATCAATAGAGGCAATCTGCCTACTCACTTTATCACTCAGATAATGAATGGAAAACAGCAACATCTCTCACCAGTTGTAAGCAGTATTATGACCACTACCTTTTGTCAATTTTGCATTTGAACTTGCGATGCGCACGGACTGTGTCACATCTTGTTCCTGTGCTGAATCACGTTCAGGTCCAGAGACGAACGCTTGAGGTTCCTTCACACAGTACATTGTATTACACATCCCAATTCACAGCAGCAGCGCTCCAACTATATTACCGCATAACAGCACACAAACCCTCAATGACCATAAATCAGTCAGCAACAAATCTGATCAGCATTTCAGTTTGACTCTGAATGAGATCATCAACTAATGTATCAATTTTCATTGTTTCTTAGTTAATCTTCATTATGGTGAGGTTGACTTGTAATATGCTGTTGAATTTTGCATTTGAGTCCATTCCTTTCGAATGTTGCTGCATCCATTTCTGTCAGTAATGCCTAGTGATTCCACTTTTGCAAAGTTATTGCTTCTTCTCTTGCAAATGTGTGTTTCTCTTTTCCCCTAATTGCCCACATTTCTTTGAGTTTGAATTGAGACTATAAAACACATTCAGATTGGTACGTGCGTCAACATTATTGGCCAGCTTCCCTTTACCAAACTGCACAATTTATTACAAATTCTCACCCCTTCATTGTTCAGTGAAACACTAGAGTGAAGGTGAAACTGCCTAGTGAATTCTAATTCCCTCAGTAAGTCAAGGCAGCATAACCTCAGGGCTCTAAATTTACCATATCAGAGGAATGTAGCAATATATAACTGACTGCTCCCAATTAATGGCAAAGAAAGAATTTGTCTTGAATAATTTAAGACCGTCTGAGAGGTTGTCAAGGTTGCATTATAGATGAGAATGGAAATGCACTGCTCTTTGGACACTTTTGTCCAGCCACTGCTGAGGTTTAGAGACAAGACTGGGAGGCAGAAGCTCCGTGAGGGAACTGTAAGAGAAAGAGGAAGCACGAGTCAGACCCCCATGGACAAGATAATTTGTGATCAACATTTGACCACACTTGCCCTGTGCTTGTTGGAGTTTAGAAGGGTGACGGGGTACTTACCCAACAGTGGAAGGCCGGGATAGAATGGATGTGGAGAGGATGTTTCCACTAATGGAAGAGTCTAGGACCAGAGACCATAGCCTCAGAATAAAAGTATGTAGCTTTAGGAAGGAGATGAGAAGGAATTTCTTTATTCAGAGTATGATGAGTCTGTGGAATTCATTGTCACAGAAGGTTGTGGAGGCCAAGACAATGGATATTTTTATTCTTGATTACTATGGGTGTCTGGGGTTATGGCGAATAGGCAGGAGAATGGGGTTGAGAGGAAATTAATGATTGGAAAGTGGAGTAGACTTGATGGGCCAAATAGTTCAATTCTGCTCCTATCACATGAACATGAACTTATTATGTGCATGTGTGGTCAGCATGCATTTGTATGCGTGTGTGTGCATCCTTCTGCATATGTGTGGTCATACATGCATGCTAACAACAGAGCATATGGTCTAATTGTTTTGAACCTTCCCAGAGATGGTGGTTAACTTTGGCAGGTCCAAGCTCCCCCTTCAGCCGGTCAACGCTGCAGGGGCTGACATTGAGGTGGTGCAGACATATAAATACCTTGGAGTGCACCTTGACAACAAACTGGACTGGTCTGTCAACTCTGACTCCCTCTACAAAAAAGGCCAGAGCAGACTCTTTTTCCTCAGAAGGCTCAAATCCTTCAATGTGTGTAAGGATATGCTGCACATGTTTTACAACACAGTGGTTGCAAGCTTTATTTTCTATGCTGTTGTCTGCTGGGGCAACAGCATTAGTGCAAAAAACAATAGGAAGCTGGTCAAACTGGTTAAACGAGCTAGCTCAGTGCTGGAGGGGAGAGTAGACTCTGGGATGGAGGTGCTTGAGAGGCGTATGAGGCACAAGATGCAGGTCATCCTGAAAAACCCCAGGCATCCCCTCCATATAATTCTGGAGAGTCAAAAGAGCACTCGGAACAACAACCGGCTCCTCTCCCTGCCCTGCAGAACGGAGCGGTTCAGGAGATCCTTCACCCCTGCAGCCATTAGATTTTATAATTCGGACCGCTAGGCTGTAGGGGGATGCATTTTGCAATTATTAATTTTTAACTGTTAATTATTGGTCTTTTTAAGTATTTATTGCTCTCAGGTAGTGTCCACATTGTATTCTATGTATTTTATGTCTGCGTTCGTTTTGAATCTGTGGGTTTGTTGGTTGGGAGCTTCTGGACATCTGAATTTCCCTGAGGGGATCAATAAAGTATTTATTATTATTATTATTATTATTATTATTATTATTGGACTGGCCTTGTGGTAGCCACTGGGCAATGACCATACCACATTAAAAACATTCAGCCTCAGGCATCCTCTACATCTCACAAAATCCTCCACTCCAAGAGTCTACTTATGTAGCAAAAGAAGTGTAAATATATGTAATCAGACTGAAGAAAGGTCCAGATCCGAAACATTGCCAATCCATGTTCTCCCAAGATGTTGCCTGACCCGTTGAGTTACTCCATCTTTCTATCTATTTTTTCAACCAGCATCTGCAGGTCTTTGTGTCTAAATATATTGTTGTTCTTGAAGAACATGTTAATTTATAGCTTTTGGCTTTACATACTCACTGATGAAATCTCGCAAAGTACCTGTATTTTTTGCATCCTGACATTTCTAGTGATGAATTGCTATCCTAGGCAGTAAATTCCGAGGTGCTGTATACAAGATTAGTGCATAAATGCTTAACAAGTTCATTCGAAATCCGTCTGCTCCACTATTTGATTTGATGAGTTAATACCTTAATGAAAATCCAGAGATGTATCATGAAGAGAATTAGTAAATGAATGTCACTATTAATCGCAGGAGGAACTGAATCCATCTTATGGTGCATCATCACAACAATTGTGCTTCCCATTCATCAGGCCACATACTCACACCACTAAGGGAGCAGTAATGGTGATATTCAGGCTTTCACACGGACACTCATGTTTCAACAGAGAAAAAGACCATATGGTGGAGAAAGTGTAAAGACATTGGATCAGATGATACACTCCCCCAACTCACTCTACATGAATACATGAAGGGCTGGAGTAACTCAAGGTAGCATCGCCGGAGAAAATGAATTCGTGAAATTTTGGATCAGGGTCCGAAAAAGTCTAAGGAAGAGTGACAACCCCAAACGTTGCTTATCCATATTCTTCAAAGTTGCCACAAGGCCTGTTGAATTACTTCAGCACTGTGTCTTTTTGGTAAACCAGTATCTGGCATTCCTTGGGTCTACTTGGATATACTGTATGCTGGGAACTCAATAAAAAGATGCTCAGGGGGCTAAAGTTCTGCTGGTATGTAGCTATGTTTCTACATGCTTTCCACAAACCCTCCATGATCGGTAGGGAAGAAATCTAATGTGTGCACTGGGTATTATTGCCTGATATTTAATCAAACACATAAATTGTCTTAGTTGCAAAGGCAAGCTTAAGAAAACTGTATGTGGTTGAATTTGAATTCATTAAAGCATCATAGTGATTGATTGATTAATTAATTTGTCTCATGACAACTTGTTGGTAAGAAAACAAACTAGGGTGGCACAATAGCAAAGCGGTAGAGTTGCTGCCATAGGGCATCACAGACCCAGCTTTGATCCTGATTCCGGGTGCTGTATCGAGTTTGTATTGTACATTCTACTTGTGGCCATGTGGGTTTCCTACAGGCGCTCTGGTTTCCTCCCACATTCCAAAGGCGTGGAGGTTTGTAGAATAATTGGGTTCTGAAAATTTCCCCTATTATACAGAAGTATAAAAGAAGATGACATAAGTTCAAGGCGATAGGTTGGGGGCAGGGGGAATTTAAAGGAAACCTGAAGGGTAAGTTTCTCATACAGAGGATGGTTGGAACGAGTTACCAGATGAACAGTAGAAATGGTTGCAAATGCAATGTTGATAAAAACATTTGGGCAGGTACTTGGAGAGGAGAGACATATGGACCTAATGCAGGCAAATGGGATTTTCAAAGATAAGCATCTTGTTCGACATGGATAAGGTGGGCTGAAGGTTTTTAATCTGTGAAGTACTGCCCTATACAACTCTAAAATGTTGTTTAATCAAGTGTCTACATTGATCAACTGACATCCAAGTGTTGATCGAACTGACCTTGGCAGGGAACTATGATTATGAGCAGTTAAAAATGAGCTTAGATTTATGAAGAGCAGGATTTGTTGAGGTTGAGTGATTGAGGATTGCAGCAGCTGAGGCAATGGAGTTGAGGTATATTACTCTGGAGGTACAAGACAGTGTGAGTGATGGGATGGAAGTGCCTGAGTTTCAGAGAGGTGGAGTCAGCGGCCAAGGGATGGAGAACGTGGCTGAGGTCCAGATTTTACTGAGAATGGCTGACAGCCCTGTGTCATTCCCGCTATGCTCTGATGTTGGACTTCTCATGGAGTCCAGCAGTTAAATGTCTGCGGTTTGCCTGCTTTAATCCTGCACAACCAGGTCAGACCTAACGCAGCTTATATGATTCGGTTCATCTTTGTAGACAGGAATGCCTTTGACATAAAGAGATCAGGCGAAAATAATTTCCATTTTTTTATTCATTTTTTATTCATCTACTTATTTTTTCAGATATTTTATAATGTTTTAACTATTTTCATTTTGAAGAAATCTAATGTTTGTAATGAAAATATAATGAAAATTGAATTCTCTAATTTTAGGTAACTAACGTGCACCTGGATACGCACTCATTTCTCCCTGTCCCCTTCTGCCATCCCGTTCCACCTATATTCCTTCCTCTAGCTTCACATTTCATGCCACTTGTCTCTTTATCTCCTTATTTCAGTGCCCTTTGTCTTTTAATCTCTGGCCTTTGTCCACCCATTTGCTAATCAACACCCCTCACCTGTATCCACCTATCATTTGCTGATGTTGTATCCCCCACATGCAGCGTTCTCCCCTCCCCCTATCACAATGAGTCTGGAGAAGGATCCTTAAAATATCACCTATCCATGCCCTCCAAAGATGCTGCCTGATCCGTTGAGTTACTCCAGGTGTTTGTGTCTTTATTTTTGTAAACCAGCATCTGTAGTTTTTTTGTGTCTAATTTTCTTTCTTTTTTTTGTGTGTGGTTAATTTTTGAAGTCTTGTGAATGTAGGAAATATTAGCAAGTCTTCAGAATATCTGAGAGTTATGATGACTGGTTGACCCATTGTCCACATTTTTTCTGGACTAGTGATAAGCAGTCGAAGGGGATCCGTTTTGGACTGTAATATTTAGGTTGGTTTTGGCATTAAGAATTAAGATGAAGATCTACGTGGACCCTCCTGGCTGGACAGTAGTGAGAAAAATAGTTAGTCAACGACGTCAAAATCTGCAGATGTGTAGAGAAGATGCAAGACAGTGGATAACTTGGGTCAGCATTATCAAGGCTGCCACTGGTGATTCTGTTCACAGTTGGTTCATCCCTGTGACAATTGTGGAAGAAATCTGAAGATAGGTTTCCGAGAAAGACAAAAGCTAATTTGTGAGTCTTTATCTCGTTCATGGACAATAAAGAGGAAAAGTAAGTTGGGGTGACAATTTGAAGGTTGGGGTGATAACTTGGAGGTCAAGAGGTTTGTTTTTTTGAGAACATGGCAGAAATGATGAATGAGGACAGTACCTGAGGAGAGAGAAACATTAGAAATGTTGGACAATTGGGGTTGCAGGAGGAGATGTTGGATTTACATTAACAGTCTATCATCTATCAGCTGAATACACTATATTTAAAACTCTGAAGTTGATCTATTGCAACCATCGTTCATAAGCAAATAAACTTTGACCGTCGCCACTGACCTCTTCCAAATTACGCATTTTATTTCCTATTAAAATATTCCTTCAATAGTACCACATCAAATCGTGACTATTATTGGAAGTTGCAAATTGCTGGAATTGAACTGTGACCATCACTGCGGACGCTTTGACCAAAATTCAGACAATGCTGCCTTTCCTATTGTCTGTGGATCCAAAACAGTCCATATAATAAATAGGATAAACCCTCAGGTTGCATTGGAGGATCAGGTAAGTCAGGACTGTCAGGGAACCATTGCTTAAACACTGTTACAAAAACACAACATTAACATTGATGCACTTTATTTATTTCAGAGAAAAAAGCATTATAATTTTTTGTAATAGCAAGGTGTATTTTCCTGCATATCTACTAGTTACCTTTTGATAATAGAAAAATATCCCAAAGCTCCACTGATAAGTGAGATGAATTAATGAGCACATTGAATAAGGGCCACAATGTTTTTTTAAAATAGTTGTTTAAAACTGAGTAAATTGTTTCCAATTAAAATCAACAGTATTTGGCAAATAACGGTTGTCTCAAAAACAAATTTAAATCAAATTTGTAGACCTTTTGAGACAAGTGAAAAATCAAAATCTCATTTATTTCCCCCACTACTCTATGTCTTATTTGTAAACTACTAATTCTGTTGATCACCACATCAGGGGTCATGGGAGTTGATTGTCTACTAAAATAAAGCTAACTCATATTCAATGTACAGTATCTGCAACTAAGTGGAGAATATCAATGTGGGAGAGCTGAGCCATGTGATCCTGTGAACAATTCCTCTTGATTCTCCCTGTACCTACAATAACTAATTTCCCCCTGATTTAGAACAAGTATAAAATCTATCACTGCAGTGCATTGGATCACCTGTGAAACAGCCTAATCAGCAGAGAAAAGTACAGCCTGAAAGCTTATTCCCACAGATGAGCACCAGGCCATAATCTCAAACACCATTACTGATTTCATCACTTCTGGCTGTCTGCCTTCAACAGCCTCCAACCTTATAGTTTCCACCCCGCACAGCCCTGGCAGACCCATCGTCTATGCCTGCTCCTGTCCCACGGAATGATTTCCACATACTTCGACTCCATCCTATCCCCCCGGTCCAATCTCTCCCTACCTATGTCCAAGATACATCACATGCCCTTCATCTCTTTAATGACTTCCACTTTCCGAACCCCCACTCCCTCATCTTTACTATGGACGTTCAGTCACTCCACACCTCCATTCCCCACCAGGAAGGCCTTAAAGCCCTCCGTTTCATCCTCGACTGCAGAACCATCCCATTTCCATCCACTAACACTCCGCCTAGCAGAGCTGGTCCTCACCCTCAACAACTCCTTTGACTCCTCGCACTTCCTCCAAGTCCAAGGCGTAGCTATGGGCACCCATATGGGCCCCAGCTATGCCTGCCTCCTTTAGGGTACGTTGAACAATCCCTGTTCCAGGCGCACACTGGCCCTATCCCCGAAACCTATCTCTGTTATATTGGCAGAAATCCCGGGGGGGATAGGGGGGACAGGGGGGACATGCCCCCCTCATTTTTTGAGAGGTGGGGAACAATCCCTCCCCCCCCCCCCTTGAAGTTTTGTAATCCAGATTTTGAAATTCGGTGGGAAAAAAATCTAATAAAAATCTCCTTTTTCCATGAGACAGTGGGGGTGGGACAGATGATCGGGGAAGGTACCGATTGGATGAGAGGGACGTCGGTCAACAGGCAGTGGTGGGGGGGGGGACATGATGATTCAGCGCAATGATTGGAGGAAGAAGGTGTGTTGGTCAGAGGAGGAAGTAGGGGGTGGGACTGAGGATAGAGCACGGTGATTGGAGGAGGGAGACGTGCTGGTGGAGCAAAGATCATAGTGGAGCTCGAATCAGCCAGTTTGCGGGGCCTTTCATCGCCTGGCGCGGCTTAAAATCGGCCGCGGGATCTTCCACCGCCCTGCTGTCAAATTGCTGCATCCAGGCGATCGAGGCTCCTGATGTTGAAACCCTCGGCAGGTGATGGAAGGCCCCGTGGCTGGTACTAAGCCGCTCCGGGCGATGAAAGGCCCCGCGAACGGGCCGATTGAAGCCCCACGATTCGGGGCGGACAAAGCTGTTGTTGCTGGAGTTCGGAGTCGGTTACCAACCAGGTCAGATCCCGATGTTACCGACCACAGTGCCCACGGCCGACGCCTCGTGTGTGTGTGTGTGTGTGTGTGTGTGTGTGTGTGTGTGTGTGTGTGTGTGTGTGTGTGTGTGTGTGTGTGTGTGTGTGTGTGTGTGTGTGTGTGTGTGTGTGTGTGTGAGCAAGCGCATGCGCGTGCGGCCACCAAGAAATTGCGTCCCCCCATGTTTTGATAGCGATTTCCGCCCCTGCTATCCCCGAACTATATCTCCGTTACATTGATGACTGCATCGGTGCTACCTCCTGCACCCATGCAGAACTCATGGACTTCATCAACCTCACTACCAATTTTCATCCTGCACTCAAATTTACTTGGATCATCTCTGACACCACCCTCCCCTTTCTTGATCTCACAGTCTCCATCACAAGAAATAGACTATTGACTGATGTCTATTACAAACCCACTGACTCCCACCCTGCTTCCTGCACTGACTCCCATAACTGTCTCGACTACACTTCTTCCCACCCTGCTTCCTGCAAAGACTCAAATTGGATGAACGGCATCTCATATTTTGCTATTGCAGCTTACAGCCCAGTGGTATGAATATTGATTTCTCGCACTTCAGTTAGCCCTGGCATTCCCTCTCTCTCTATCCCTCCCTCACCCCAAATGCACTAGCTTCTCATGTTCACCCTACAAACAGCTTACGATGGCCTTTTTCCTTTATCATCGTTACTTTTTTGCATATCTTTCATTCATTGTTCTTTTTCTCTACATCACTGTCTATATCTTTTGTTTCCATTAACCCTAACCTGTCTGAAGAAGGGCCTCGACCCAAAATGTCACCCATTCCTTCTCTCCAGAGATGCTGCCTGTCCCGCTGAGTTACTCCAGCTCCTATCTTTTGTGCCTATCTTCAGTCTGAAAGCTAATGTGGGTATAAGTGGAGAGCACCAAATAGGAGATCAGAGTAAGCAGCATCGGGTTGGTCTTGGAGCTTGGAAATGCTTGGTATAATCAGCTAACGCCCATCTCTGGTTTTGTTCAGTGGTGCATGTGTCAACCTATTTAGAACCCAGTCTGAAGAAGGGTCTCAACCTGAAACATCACCCATTTCTTCTCTTCAGAGATGCTGCCTGTCTCGCTGAGTTACTCCAGCTTTTGTTGTCTATCTTCAACCTAATTTCACTTCATTTAATATACTTGTGAAATTGCACTCAGAAACAAGGTCTGTGCCAGAGTTACAACCCCCCTTATTTCAAGGACAAAGGGGAATGAGTCTTGAGTGCCTGAATAACTCAGGGAGCATCTATGGAGGGAATGGACAGGTGATGTTTCATGTCAGCACCCCTTTATCAAAGGGAGCTGCGGGAATGCTCTGTGTTCTGTTTCACAGAGACATGGCTCACCCCCAGCTCCCCAGACTCAGCGGTCCAGCCTGAAGGGTTCTCTATCCACCGTATGGACCGTACGCAGGCATCTGGGAAAGGGAGAGGAGGGGGCGTCTGCTTCATGGTCAACTCTGCGTGGTGCTCACATGTGGCAGTCCTATCCAACTCCTGCTCTCCACATCTGGTGGTGAAGTGCCGCACCTTCTACCTTCCGAGCGAATACACCTCCATCATCCAGACCGCGGTCTACATCCCACCCCAGGCAGACATCCGTCTGGCACTGGAGGAGCTGCACGCCGTGGTCAACAAACACCAGATGTCTTACCCTGAGGCGTTTACCACCACAGCTGGGGACTTCAAGAAAGCCGAAGGGGGCAGAGGAACAACTCCAGGACTGTTAGGAGTCTGTAGACTGGGCAATGTTCAGGGACTCGGCAATGGACCTGAACAAATACGCCACATTCGTTACAGACTTCATAAAGAAATGTGTGGAGGACTGCATCCCTACAAAAACCTTCCAGGTGTTTCCCAATCAGAAGCCTTGGATGAACTTTGAGATCTGCACTCTCCTGAAGACCAGACACCGGGCATTCATGTCTGATGATACAGTGGTCCACAAGAAGTCCAGATACGACCTAGGTAAGGCCATCAAAAAGGCCAAAAGAGACTTCTGCTCCAAGCTGGAGGATGAGACAGATGTTTGGCAGCTGTGGCGGGGCCTGAATGCAATCACCACCTACAAGGTGAAATCAGGAAGTAGCTCGAATGTCGGCGTAACATCACTCCCTGACGAGCTCAATGCGTTTTACGCACGAATTGATAGAGAGATTACTGATGTGCCTTTTCGAGCCCCCATTCGTTGTGATGGTATTTCAGTCACACTCACAGCGGCTAGTGTCAGAAAATCCTTCAGAGGGATGAACCATCGAAAAGCGCCTGGACCTGATTGTATACCCGGTCGTGTTCTAAAAACCTGTGCGGACCAACTGGCTGGAGTTTTTACAGACATTTTCAATCTCTCACTTCTGAGGTCTGAGGTTCCCACCTGCTTTAATTATACCAGTGCCCAAGAAGAGCAAGGTGACGTGCCTCAAGGACTATTGACCAGTGGCACTAACTTCGGTGGTGATGAAGTGTATTGAGAGGTTGATCATGGGGCAAATCAACTCCTATCTCGACAAACACCTGGACCAACTGGAGTTCGCTTACCGCCACAACAGATCAACAGTGGATGTGATCTCGCTGGCTCTCCACTCCGCTCTGGACCACTTGGACAACAAAAACTCATATGTCAGGCTGTTATTAATTGATTAAGGCTCGGCATTTAATACAATCATCCCATCCAAGCTGGTTACCAAACTCACAGAACTGGGTCTCTGCGCATCCCTCTGCAATTGGATCCTCGACTTCCTCATTCACAGACCACAGTCTGTTCGTATTGGTGGAAAGGTGTCAGCCTCGATTACAATCAGCACAGGAGCACCTCAAGGCTGCATGCTTAGCCCCCTGCTGTACTCACTCTATACTCATGACTGCGTAGCCGGTCACAATGCGAACTCCATCATCAAGTTTGCTGACGACACCACTGTTGTGGGATGTATCACTGATGGGGATGAGTCAGAATATAGAAGAGAGATCGACCGACTGACCAAATGGTGCCAGCACAATAACCTGGCCCTCAACACCAGCAAAACCAATGAACTGATTGTGGACTTTGAAAGAGGCAGGATGGGGACCCACAGTCCCGTTTATATCAGGGTCGATGGTGGAAAGGGTCAAGAGCTTCAAATTCCTGGGCGTGCACATCTCTGAAGATCTCTCCTGGTCCGAGAACACTGATGCAATCATAAAGAAAGCACATCAGCGCCTCTACTTCCTGAGAAGATTATGGAGAATCAGTATGTCAAGGAGGATTCTCCCTAATTTCTACAGGTGCACAGTAGAGAGCATGCTGACCGGTTGCATCGTGGCTTGGTTCGGCAACTTGAGCGCCAACGAGCGGAAAAGACTACAAAAAGTATTAAACACTGCCCAGTCCATCATCGGCTCTGACCTCCATACCATCGAGGGGATCTATCGCAGTCACTGCCTGAAAAAAGCTGGCAGCATCATCAAGAACCCACACCATCCTGGCCACTCACTCATCTCACCGCTACCTTCAGGTAGAAGGTACAGGAGCCTGAAGACTGCAACGTCCAGGTTCAGAAACACCTTCTTCCCCACAGCCATCAGGCTATTGAACTCAACTCAAACAAAACTATGAACATTAATAGCCCATTATCTGTTTATTTGCACTTTATCTGTTTTATTTATCCATGTGTGTATATATTTATATAATGTTATATGGACACACTGATCTGTTCTGTATTCATGCCTTTCTATATTCTGTTGTGCTGAAGCAAAGCAAAAATTTCATTATCCTATCTGCGACACATGACAATAAACTCTCTTGAATCTTGAATCAAGCTGATTGAAGTAGCGGAGAGCAAGATGCAAAAAAGAGTTGCGGGCGGAACAAAGTCTGGCAACTGTTAGATGATACAGGTAAGTGATTTACAGATAGTGGACCAAGTGATAAAGACAAGAGGTGAAAAGGAGATAAAAGGTTGTCAGATAAGGAGAGGGGAGATGGATGAAATGTAAAACAGAGGGAGGAATGTGGGCGGAAGGAGACAGGAGGGAGGGGTAACATGAGGGAATAAAAGAAAGATAGGGAACTCAGTGATGGGAGATGAGTGCACCAAGGAGGGAAAAGAGTGACTGGATGTGTGGGAGAATTTGGAGAATTCAATGTTCATACCATTGGGTTGTAAGCTACCCAAGCAGAATATTAGATGCTGTTCCTCCTGTTTGTGTGTGGGCGCACTCTGGCAACGGACTGGAGAAGGCATGAGAATGGGGTTAGGAGGGAGAGATAGATCAGCCATGATTGAGTGGAGGTGGACTTGATGGGCCGAATGGCCTAATTCTGCTCCTATCACTTATGATCTTATGAATGGAGAAGGCTAATGCCAGTAAGGTCAGAATGGGAAGGGGAGTTAAAAATGTTAGCAACCGATACCCAAAATGATACTATCTTTACTTTCCCATTCAATTCAATGGAAGGTGCAGAGTGTGCAGGCTAGCATTTTCTGCCATGTTTCAGTATGGCTCGGGAGTTGACTCATGGGGAGTAAGGCTATGCAGTCTTCCACCTGGAGTAGATGCATGAAGGACACAAGAGTCATATTCTGATAAAAAAGATACAACAAAGAAACTGGCCCTTCAACCCATTGAGTCCCCACTGACTGTCAAGCATCTATTTACTTTAAACCTATCCCAATCATCGATTATTCTCCTAGAACTTCCCTTGACTATCCCCCAATTCTACCATTCACCTACTCACCAGGAGCAACCTGCGTTGGTTAATCAACCTGCCACCACTCACATCTTTGGGATGCGGGAAGAAACCCAGACTGCCTGGAGGAAACCCACCCGGTCACAGGATTAATGTGCAAACTCCACAGACAGAGCACCCAAGGTCAGGTTCAAACCTGGGTCTTTGGCATTGTGAGGCGGCAGCTTGACTGGTTACGCCTTTGTACCCCTTATCTCTATCCCCACAGAAGGACCATTCACTGCATACAGTGGGGAAGAACCCATCTTTCTCTCTGGCTGGTGGTTCTCTGCTTAGCTTGTGCCTTCTTCCCACTTCTCATCCAGACCCAGGGAGATCTTGAGCAAAACACAAAGTGCTGGAGTATCTCAGTCGGTCAAGTAGTATCTGTGGAGAAAAAAAGATTGACGGTGACCCTACTTCAGACTGATTGGAATATAGCTGGAGAAAGCTTAAAAAGAAGTGAGGTCAGGACAAAGCCTGGCAAGTTATTCAGGTGCAGGTGAGAGAGGTACAGGTGAGAGAGGATTGATTAGCAGATGGGTGGACAAAGCCTAGAGATGAAAATAAGATAAAGGGAGTCAGATAAGGAAAAGGTTGTTAAACCATAGGGAAGGATAGTAATGGAAGTAGATGGGCGGAGGGGTGGGAGGAGATATGGAAGGTGGAGGGGTAAAGGGGTGGGAGAGTGGGAAAAATGGGTATGCACTCAGGTGGGCTGTTTGAGGGGCACAGCAAAAGAGGGAGGGAGAAGGGAGGGTATTATTTATAAGTGGAGAATTCAATGTTCACAGCCTTGAGTTGTACGCTAACTAAGTGGAATATGAGGTGTGGCCCCACTCTGCCAATAGAGCAGGCTCTGGACAGCAATGTCAGTCTGGGAATGTAGAGGGGAGTTACAGTTGCCAGTCTCA
This sequence comes from Amblyraja radiata, assembly GCF_010909765.2. Classification (NCBI taxonomy): domain Eukaryota; kingdom Metazoa; phylum Chordata; class Chondrichthyes; order Rajiformes; family Rajidae; genus Amblyraja; species Amblyraja radiata. Next base: position 40,104,973 of record NC_045964.1, on the reverse strand, counting down.
CAACGTACATGAATATTGCCAATTTCAATGGGTTTTCTCCCAGATGTCCAGTTTCCTCCCACACTCCAACGAAGTTCATGTTTGTAGATTAATTGGCTAAGGTTTGTATACTTGGTACAAGTGTAAATTGTCCCTGGTGTGTGTAGGCTTGTGTTAATATGTGGGGATTGCTGGTCGGTGTGGACTCGGTGGGCCGCAGGGGCTGTTTCCGCGGTGTATCACTAAACTAAACTAAAGTTCAGGGGTTGATAAATGATTGAAAGTATGTTGGGTTGAGGGCTGTGTGGATCTGCTATAGAAGGCTGTTAGATCCCTAGGTAGATCAAACATGATCATATTGAATGATGTGGCTGGTTTTAGGATCTAGTTGGCCAGCTTTATTTTCCTGTGTTCTTTTGTTCAAGTCTCTCTGTCTTCTAGTGACTACTATAAATTTGCTGACAGGTTAGAGGACCCCTACACCTTTACAGCAAAGTCTACAAAGGACTTCCAGAAAATGATCTTGACCAAGTGACTCAGACAGTCTTTCAACATGTCTCAAAAGTCTTCCATCAATGTAATGTGGTCAGAGTATCCCATTCATAAACTGAAAATCAAAGGTGAGCATAATTCAGGTGCTCACTATTGGTTTATTTAAAACTAATTAGGGTGTTATTACCCAACAAAATTGTGTGCACCCTTTTTAAAGAATGGCAGCTGGCTTTTAATGGATCTTAAAACATCTGAATGTTTAAAATGTAGCCAAACCTATTACAATCTATTTTGGCTACAAGGAGAGTTCTTAGCTTCTAAAGTATTTAAGGAAATCACCCGTCCTTCATGTTGGAAAGAGAATTGTCAGTGATTGACAGAGTATTTGTGAAGTGTTGACAAAGTACACGGGAAAAGCTCTCAGAGTGTTTTCAATCTTCACATAAAATTCAACAATATGTTTAAGTCGCTCTCAAGATCCTCCACATCAACTTCCCTTCTTCCAATCAGATGATTGCTGTAAGGAGAAGGTGTTAGGTCAAACTCTTGTCGCCATTAGTGAATGTAAGCAGATGATTGAAGCACGCATTAACTGCTTAATGGTCATATGCTGGTTCCATCCTCCATTCTCTCCCCCCTGTTCCCTTACATATTTATCCGTCTTCCCCTTGTTTTTACATTTCACTCCTCTCTCCCTCTTTATGTGATACACTGTTGTCTCATTTACCACTTTCTCCACCCTTCTGCCAACCCGACTCCCCCATCAATTGTACCCACTTATCACTTGCCAGACTTTGTCTTGCTCCCTAGTGAGGGTTGGGATTGGGGGGGGGGGGGGGGGAGATTGTTGTGCGGGCGTGGACAGCAGTGCAATTTTAACAACTGGAAGAGGTTAACTGTATGAAAAGCCCTGGACACACACAAATGGAAAAACTGGATTTGACAGTTACAGATGGTTCAAAATCCGATTCTGTCAAATGTCATTCAATGCAGAAAATTGAATCAACATAAAATCCAACAAAAGTTATTTGATCGATGAGGAAATATTATGTGCTCAGGAGGTAAAATTGTTGTTAGATACTGAAATGTAAACTTTTTATGATATATAATCCTATGTGACATTTAGCTTCACAAGTAATGTGGATTGTAGAAGAAAGCAAGCATCTGTTCATATACATGAAGATCAAGTATTATCAAGTATTGTCTTCCTGACTGTTGTCCCATAATTGTTCTGAAAACTGTGGTTGCCTTGATTGCTGGTTGCCTTGTTTCGGAATTAGACACTCCCCCAATAATATACCTCCCTGTTACCAGGCTTCAGAACTGTCCTTCAAGAAGCTAGGGTACAATTCGATTCTCCTCTACCTCACTGCGGACATTGGACTTTGTCTATAAAAACTGTTACATTATAAAGCTGAGAACTATCTCCTACGATCTTTCCCTTTGCTCTACCAATTGTACTTGTGTTTGGCTTGATTGTATTTATGTGTAATATTACCTGATTTGTTTGGATAGCATGCAAAACAATGCTTTTCACTGTAATGAGTTTAGTTTAGTTCAGAAATACAGCATGGAATCAGGCCCTTCAGCCCACCGAGTCCATGCCAACCAATGATCACCAGTACACTCCATCCAACACACATCGGGACAATTTTGCAGAAGCAAATTAACCTACAAACCTGCACGTCTTGGGGTTTGGCAGGGAACCAGAGCATCCGGAGAAAACCCCTGCCTGAGCCACCTTGGGGTCGCTGGAGTCCCTGTACAGAATCACTTCTCTGGCCTGAGTCACCTTAAACTCTCCTCCAGGGACTTCAGGGGCAGCATTATACAAACATTGGTAATATGAAAACACGTATCAATCGGTCCGAATAGTTCAATTTATAATTATGCATCGCCCTTAGAAGTGTATAATTATTCCAACCAATTAATCAAATTATACCAATTAATTCTCATTATACATGAGACTACATTGTGTGATAATTTGCTGTCTGAGCCACTTTTGCCCACTAGTCTAGTATTAATTATGGCTCACAAATATATCCCAAATCAATGTATAGAAAATAGATAGTTAGGAGCTTTAAGCTAAATCTGAACAAAAATAGTGACATATCAAGCATTTATCCAGCATGGAACATTAAATGTGAAGCCAAGCCTTGTCCAATAGAATTACAAACCCAATTCAATATCAAAATCAATGACAAATATCATCTCATATCATGATTGAATTTACTGTCAATATAGCTTTCAGAATCAAGGAAGTGCCATCAGAGAACATCTGGAAACAAAAGTTCAAGTGAAAATTTAACGCGTAAACAAAAATTAACCAATGACCGTCCCTCGGTGAAGTTGAAACCGAGCATTTCTGTAAGTTAAGGGGATGTAATTTCTCATCTATTTAATGCTTTAATCAGTTGATTCTCACATCATTTTCCAAGTTTTAAAGAGTGGAGAGGACTGAAGAAGAGAAGTAGGGAGCAGGACAAAGCCTGGCGAGTGATGGGCAGTACACAGGTGAAGGATGATGGGTGGTGTGGTGATTAGCAGTTGAGTGGAGTAAGAGGCAAAGGCTGGAGAAAGGGTGAAAAAGGGTGTCAGATAAGGAGAGATGGGGAGAAAAATGTAACATCAGCCATATCTGATGATTACAGGATATTGAAACAATGGTGTCATGTCAAGTACCAAATAGGGTGGCATAGTGGCACAGCTAAGTTGAGCTGCTGCCTCACAGTGCCAGAGACTCGGGTTTGATTCTGACCTCGGATGTTTGCCTGTGATCATGTGGGTTTCCTCCAGGTGTTCCTGTTTCCTCTGACATTGCAAAGACTTGCATTTTTGTAGGTTAATTGGGCTCTGTAAACTACCCGTAATGTGTATGGAGCGGATGCAAAAATGGGACAACAGAACTAGCAGGAACGTGTGATCGATGGTCATAAGATCATAACTGAGAGGATTAGAATTAGGCCATCCGGCCCATCAAGTCTACATATCTAACCCCATTCTCCTGCCTTTTCCCCATAACCTCTGACACCTGTACTAATCAAGAATCTATCTATCTCTGTCTTTAAAATATCCACTCACTTGGCCTCCACAGCCTTCTATGACAAAGAATTCCACAGATTCACCACCTTCTAACTAAATACATTTCTCATCATCTCCTTCCTTGAATTCTGAGTCTAATCCTAGTCCTAGACTCTCCCACTAGTGGAAACATCCTCTCCACATCCACTCTATCCAAGCCTTTCACTATTCTCTATGTTTCAATGAGGTCCCCCCTCATTCTTGTGAACTCCAACGAGTACAGGCCCAGTGCTGACAAACGGTCATCATAGGTTAACCATAGGTTAACCTGGTCAGCATGAACCTGGTGGGCTGAAGGGCATCTTTCCATGCTGTATCTCTAAACTAAACTAAACTAGATACAGATAATCAGCCTGGGATTATGCAAACATTGATCAGACTGACACCATGAACTTTGAGGAGGTACAAACATCTGGTATCACATGAAAGGGCCTTGACATACAGTGCATTCAGAAAGTATGCAGACCCCTTCACTTTTTCCACATTTTGTTACATTACAGCCTTATTTTTAAATGGATTAAATTCTTTTTTTTTAAATCATCAAGCTACACACAATACCCCAGAACGAAGAAGCCAAAACAGGTGTTTGGAAATTTTTGCAAAGTAATTAAAAAGAAATAACTGAAATATTACATTTACATAAGTATTCAGACCCTTTGCTATGGCACTCAAAATTGAGCTGAGGTTCATCCTGTTTCCATTGATTATCCTTGAGATATTCCTACAACTTGATTAGAGTCCACCAGTAGTAAATTAAATTGATTGGACATGACTTGGAAAGGCACACACCTGTCTATAGAAGGTCCCACAGTTGACTGAAGACGAAGGAATTTCGGTAGACTTCCGAGACAGGATTGTGTCGAGACACAGATCTGTGGAAGGGTATAAAACAATTTCTGCAGCATTGCGGGTCCCAAAGAGAACAGTGGCCTCCATCATTCTTAAATGGAAGAATTTTAGAACCAGCAGGACTCTTCATAGAGCTGGCTGCCCGACCAAACTGAGCAATCGGGAGAGAAGGGGCTTGGTCAGGAAGGTGGCCAACTCCCTGATGGTCACTCTGACTCTGATTTCCTCTGTGGATATGGGAGAACCTTCCAGAAGGCCAACTATATATGCAGCGCTCTACCAATCAGGCCTTTATGGAAGCGTGGCCAGATGGAAGCTTGAGAGGATCTGCAGAGATGAATGGGAGAATTACCCAAATACAGGTGTGCCAAGCTTGTAACGTCATACCCAAGAAGACTTGAGGCTGTAATCACTGCCAAAGGTGCCTCAACAAAGTACTGAGTAAAGGGTTTGAATATTTATGTAAATGTGATATTTCAGTTATTTCTTTTTAATTACTTTGCAAAAATTTCCAAACACCTGTTTTCACATTTTTATTATGGGGTGTTGTGCATAGAAACATAGAAACATAGAAATTAGGTGCAGGAGTACGCCATTCGGCCCTTCGAGCCTGCACCGCCATTCAATATGATCATGGCTGATCATCCAACTCAGTATCCCATACCTGACTTCTCTCCATATCCTCTGATCCCCTTAGCCACAAGGGCCACATCTAACTCGCTCTTAAATATAGCCAATGAACTGGCCTCGATTACCCTCTGTGGCAGAGAGTTCCAGAGATTCACCACTCTCTGTGTGAAAAAAGTTCTTCTCATCTCGGTTTTAAAGGATTTCCCCCTTATCCTTAAGCTGTGACCCCTTGTCCTAGACTTCCCCAACATCGGGAGCAATCTTCCTGCATCTAGCCTGTCCAACCCCTTAAGAATTTTGTAAGTTTCTACAAGATCCCCTCTCAATCTCCTAAATTCTAGAGAGTATAAACCAAGTCTATCCAGTCTTTCTTCATAAGACAGTCCTGACATCCCAGGAATCAGTCTGGTGAACCTTCTCTGCACTCCCTCTATGGCAATAATGTCCTTCCTCAGATTTGGAGACCAAAACTGTACGCAATACTCCAGATGTGGTCTCACCAAGACCCTGTACAACTGCGGTAGAACCTCCCTGCTCCTATACTCAAATCCTTTTGCTATGAAAGCTAACATACCATTCGCTTTCTTCACTGCCTGCTGCACCTGCATGCCTACTTTCAATGACTGGTGTACCATGACACCCAGGTCTCGCTGCATCTCCCCTTTTCCTAGTCGGCCACCATTTAGATAATAGTCTGCTTTCCTGTTTTTGCCACCAAAATGGATAACCTCACATTTATCCACATTATACTGCATCTGCCAAACATTTGCCCACTCACCCAGCCTATCCAAGTCACCTTGCAGTCTCCTAGCATCCTCCTCACAGCTAACACTGCCCCCCAGCTTAGTGTCATCCGCAAACTTGGAGATATTGCCTTCAATTCCCTCATCCAGATCATTAATATATATTGTAAATAGCTGGGGTCCCAGCACTGAGCCTTGCGGTACCCCACTAGTCACTGCCTGCCATTGTGAAAAGGACCCGTTTACTCCTACTCTTTGCTTCCTGTTTGCCAGCCAGTTCTCTATCCACATCAATACTGAACCCCCAATGCCGTGTGCTTTAAGTTTGTATACTAATCTCTTATGTGGGGCTCTTGTCGAAAGCCTTCTGGAAGTCCAGATACACCACATCCACTGGTTCTCCCCTATCCACGCTACTAGTTACATCCTCGAAAAATTCTATAAGATTCGTCAGACATGATTTACCTTTTGTAAATCCATGCTGACTTTGTCCAATGATTTCACCACTTTCCAAATGTGCTGCTATCCCATCTTTAATAACTGACTCTAGCAGTTTCCCCACTACCGATGTTAGACTAACTGGTCTGTAATTCCCCGCTTTCTCTCTCCCTCCCTTCTTAAAAAGTGGGGTTACGTTTGCTACCCGCCAATCCTCAGGAACTACTCCAGAATCTAAAGAGTTTTGAAAGATTATTACTAATGCATCCACTATTTCTGAAGCTACTTCCTTAAGTACTCTGGGATGCATCCTATCTGACCCTGGGGATTTATCGGCCTTTAATCCATTCAATTTACCCAACACCACTTCCCGGCTAACCTGGATTTCACTCAATTCCTCCAACTCCTTTGACCCGCGGTCCCCTGCTATTTCCGGCAGATTATTTATGTCTTCCTTAGTGAAGACGGAACCAAAGTAGTTATTCAATTGGTCCGCCATATCCTTGTTCCCCATGATCAACTCACCTGTTTCTGACTGCAAGGGACCTACATTTGTTTTAACTAATCTCTTTCTTTTCACATATCTATAAAAACTTTTGCAGTCAGTTTTTATGTTCCCTGCCAGTTTTCTTTCATAATCTATTTTTCTTTCCTAATTAAGCCCTTTGTCCTCCTCTGCTGGTCTCTGAATTTCTCCCAGTCCTTCGGTATGCTGCTTTTTCTGGCTAATTTGTACGCATCATCCTTCGCTTTGATACCATCCCTGATTTCCCTTGTTATCCACGGATCCACTACTTTCCCTGATTTATTCTTTTGCCAAACTGGGATGAACAATTTTTGTAGTTCATCCATGCAGTCTTTAAATGTCTTCCATTGCATATCCACCGTCAACCCTTTTAGAATTAATTGCCAGTCAATCTTGGCCAATTCACATCTCATACCCTCAAAGTTACCTTTCTTTAAGTTCAGAACCATTGTTTCTGAATTAACAATGTCACTCTCCATCCTAATGAAGAACTCAACCATATTATGGTCACTCTTGCCCAAGGGGGCACGTACAACAAGACTGCTAACTAACCCTTCCTCATTACTCAATACCCAGTCTAAAATAGCCTGCTCTCTCGTTGGTTCCTCTACATGTTGATTTAGATAACTATCCCGCATACATTCCAAGAAATCCTCTTCCTCAGCACCCCTGCCAATTTGATTCACCCAATCTATATGTAGATTGAAGTCACCCATTATAACTGTTTTGCCTTTGTCGCACGCATTTCTAATTTCCTGTTTGATACCATCTCCAACTTCACTACTACTGTTAGGTGGCCTGTACACAACACCCACCAGCGTTTTCTGCCCCTTAGTGTTTCGCAGCTCTACCCATATCAATTCCACATCCTCCAAGCTAATGTCCTTCCTTTCTATTGCATTAATCTGCTCTCTAACCAGCAACGCTACCCCACCTCCTTTCCCTTTCTGTCTATCCCTCCTGAATATTGAATATCCCTGGATGTTCAGCTCCCAGCCTTGGTCACCCTGGAGCCATGTCTCCGAGATCCCAACTATATCATAGCCATTAATAGTTATCTGCACATTCAACTCATCCACCTTATTACGAATGCTCCTTGCATTGAGACACAAAGCCTTCAGGCTTGTTTTTACAACACTCTTACCCCTTATACTATTATGCTGAAAAGTGGCCCTTTTTGATTTTTGCCCTGGATTTGCCGGCCTGCCACTTTTACTTTTCACCTTGCTACCTATTGCTTCTACCCTCATTTTACACCCCTCTGTCTGTACGCTCACACAGCCGCTCCAGACTTTTCCAAGCCGCTGAGGAATGTTTCACCCGACGCCGATGTTTCATCATTACGGCAAGAGGGCCCTGAAAATCATCGGACTGGCTGCACGGCCACAGATGGGCCCTGACCTCGGGATGTTTCACAGAGGAAGCGGACTTAACTTTCTGGTGCCTTTCCCCCGCAGTGGAAATGTTTTGATTCTGCTGTGGGGGGATGTTTGTGTTGAACTCTGTAATATGTTGTGTCCATTTTTATTCATTGTTTTTAAAAACCTTTTTCTATGGTTTGCAATGGAACTTATTATTATTTAAATTATGTGAAGCGCTTTGGGGTCAATGCAAATTGTCTTAAAATGCGCTATATAAATAAAGTTTACTTACTTACTTACTTACATTTAAGAAACCCTTTCCCTTTAACTCCATCCTCCACTATCCCATTCGACACCCCACCCCCCTTATTCAGTTTAAAACCACCCGTGTAGCAGTGGCAAACCTGCCTGCCAGAATGCTGGTCCCACACCTGTTAAGATGCAATCCGTCCCTTTTGTACAGTTCCCCCTTACCCCAAAACAGATCCCAGTGATCTAAGAATCTAAATCCCTGCCCCGTGCACCAGTTCCTCAGCCACACGTTCAGGTCCCGTATCTCCCGGTTCCTGCTCTCGCCATCACGAGGAACTGGAAGCAAACCGGAGATAACAACCCTGGAGGTCCTGCTTTTCAGCATTTTTCCGAGCTCTCTAAAGTCACGCTGCAGAATATTCATCCCCTTCTTTCAAACATTGTTTGTGCCGACATGCACTACCATGACGTATCGTGACGTGACGTATCGTTTCGGGTCGGGACACTTCTTCAGAGATGCTGCCTGATCCACTGAGTTACTCAAGCATTTTGTTTCTATTTTCTGTATAAACCGGCATCTGCAGTTCATTCCTATACATGGTAAAAAGGGACCTCAAAAAGACGGGCTAGGCTCAATGGGCCAAATGGCCGCCATCCACTGCACCCATTGACTTCAGCAGCAATATTGATGCCAACCACACCTCCCTGCATGCCAACATCTCCAGCACAATACAACCCCTGTTGCCGCACACCACCCAACCGCCCCCACACCCCCTTCTCCCCCCCTCCCCCACCACGGCGTACCCCACCCACCCGGGGTGCTCTGCCCTCCCTCGGGTCATGGGGTACTACGTGTGCTCACTGACCCGGAGCCCTGCTCCCGGGGCAGTCCTGCCGTCACCCCGTCCAGCTACAGGCCCGGAAACACAGCGATAAATGGAGCGGGCGCGGGTGCCCGGTAGCCAGCACCTCAGTGACCTGTTGCCCGGATCCCCCGTAACCGGTTCCCCTGATACCTGGTACCTGGTGAACTGTGTCCCAGGTAGGTGGGGCATATAACCCCCCCACTTTTGGGGGGCATATATCCCCCCATTTGTTGAGGTGGGGGAAGACCTGTATTATTGTCCCCCAGCTTTTGGAGGCCGAGCAATAACAAAATAATAATCACCTGGTCGTATCTCTCATGTAGGCTCTACATTATGTTAAAAATACTTCAAATGAAAAAACATTGAAATCATACTTCTACAAGGTACTAAGACATGATTTTAATACATCAAATTTAAAAAAGTCCCTACTGTGGGACCCCTCCCATACCCTACCCCCAAGGCCGGTGATCAGTGATCGCTCTGCCCACCCATTTTCAAAAACGTTCCGCGGCCCCTGTTATGTGTGTAGATTGATGATTAAGAAAATAATTTAATCCATTTTAGAATAAGGCTGTAACGTAACAAAATGTGGAAAATTGAAGGGGTCTGAATACTTTCTGAATGGACTGTATGTGATACTGGGGTAGAGATTGGGTATTTGGTAACTTAGTTGCAAGTTCGGGAATTATATAAACTCCGGAACGAAGCTGTTCGATAATAGGGTTGCAAACGTCACTCCTATACTTGATAAGGGAGAAGTAAACCACTTGACTACAAGTCAATTATTAAAGAACGATTTTTGGGAAGTTATCGGATCTTGTTCTCTATGCAGAAAGAATGAACCATCTGCACATATAACTGCTGATCAAAAATGACAATTTTCTGAAGACTAAGATATGTCCAGTTGCATTGAAAAGCAAAGTGGATCAGTGTGGATCAATTAATATTGCCTTTATGCTATTCCAGGAGCCACTTTAGGACATAATTTCAAAATCACTGGTGTATTGTGACTGGAGACACAAAGAACTACTGATGTCAGTTTACAAAAAAAGACACAAAGTGCTGGAATAACTTAACGGGTCTGGCAGCATCTCTGGAGAACATGGATAGATGATATTTCATATTGGGACCCTTCAGAAGCTGAAGACCCTTCTTTAGTCATCTATCCATGTTCTCCAGAGATGTTCCCTGACCTACTGAGTTACTCCAGCACTTGATGTATTGTGTCTGCTTGGGATTGTTAGACATGGGACATCTTCAGGGATTTTGTGGATCGCAGCCAAAAAGAACCAAGTAAAACAACTGTTCAACCGTAAACTGCAAGCGATAAACAGATTTGAAAGGACAGCTTTGCAAGCAAGCATTATTGTCTACAGATCACAGGTTACTGGCCCACAGCAGGAAGCTGCTCAAGACACATGATGTTCAAACTGATGTGACCATAATACTTTCTCATTTGCACCAGCCAAACATATGACACCAGAAACAGCAGATGCTGGAATCTTGAGCAACCAGTGAACTGTTAGATCAAGTGGGTCAAGCAACATCTGTGGAGGTAATGGACAATGTTTTGCGTCAGATCCTTTTCAGACTGAAGGAGTTGGGGGAGGAAACCAGGAAGAGGGAGATGGGAGTGGGGAAAAGCTTGGCAATTGATAGGTGGATACAGCTGAGGGGGACTGGTGACTGGCAGATGGGTGGAGCAAATAACAAAGTTTAGAGATGAAAAGGAGATGAAAGAGTGCCAGAAAGGGGACGAAGAGGAGGAGATGTGTAAAGCTGGAGCAGGGGATATAGTGGAATGGAACAATGGGTTTGTGTTCATTGGCCGCCATTAAATCTTCAGCAAAGTTATTTTGCATCATTGGGACTAAGATCACAGAAGCTACAAGACCAGATTTATTTTGTCACTTGGTACATTAAGCAAGGTCGTAAACATATCTGCCTGACTAACAATAATTGGGATTTTGTGTACCTGGAGAGTTAACCATCACAAAACTAATTTTGGATGTCTGGAATGTCTGTCTTCAGAAGCATTTAGACCATCCATATGAATTACTTTGTTCAATCAAAGGTGTTTGCACATACAGACATTGTCGGTTGAAGGGCCTGTTCCTGTTACAGCATGGAAGTAGGCCCTTCAGCCCAATGCCTGCATGCTAACTAAGATGCCCCATCTAAGCTAGTCCCATTTGGCCATATTTGGTTCATATCCCTCAAAACCATTCTTATAAATGTACTTATCCAAATGTGTTTTAACTGTAGTTATAGTACCTGCCTCAAGTACTTCCCCTGGCCGCTCATTCCATATGCCCACCTTCCCCTCTCACCTCAACATTCAGAGATATCTGTCAGTTCCAGAACCCACCCGGTTGTAAATTGTAATTCAATTGAAACATTAGTCAGACTCAAAATATTATTGTAAACAATGTCATGTAATGATTGAAATTATATTGAATCATTTGCTATAATTTCAAAAGTATAAAAACCCCAATGTACTTTGAATTTGGGAAAATGCTACTGACAATGTATCCAGGAAAATGTCTACTTCTTGTAATGAATAAAGACCTCATGCATTTTACCAGCTTCAATCTCTAGTGACTCAGTTACAGTCACAAGAACTTTGGACACTGACAAACATGATCCTTTGAGATCATAAAGCTAAATTCTCCTTTAAATACTGGACTAATTGGCACCTGCCATAGAATTATAGTCACATACTGCATCAATGCAATAGCCCACTGGCCATCAGTGTAACAATCTATACATGATATAGGTAGTAAAAGAGAGGAGGTCCTGCAGAGTGGAGTGTTAGGCAAAAAGGTTAAAAAAAAGCAGGACCTCAAGGGCAATAACCATTGGATTATTTGCTTTGTCAAGCGCTCAAGAGGGTTGGAATCGGAAGATATTGCCGATCAATTTTGAGGAGCTCAGCAAAAATCTCAGTTTTGAGATTATCCTTAACCTTGTGTGCCAGTGTTATTTTGGGTCCAACTAATTAATTTTTAAGTTTTCCATCCCTACATTTTCCGTACTTCACTAACGGCTGAAAGTAAAAGAAAAAAACTTAAATGCTGAAAATCTAAAATAGAAACAGAAAAGTTACACCTGCCATAAACTACCTCTGGTTCTTCCATATTCTTTGACATTTTTGGACTTGTTAGCCTTACTTTTCATATGTTCAAAAGTTCATGTGATCGGAGCAGAATTAGGCTATTTGGCCCATCAAGACTACTCCGCCATTCAATCATGGCTAATCTATCTCACCCTCCTGCCTTCACCTGCCTTCTCCCCATAACCGCTGACACCCGTACTAATCAAGAACTTTCGCTCTTACCAGTCAAGTCAAGTCAAGTCAATTTTATTTCTATAGCACATTTAAAAAAAACAACTCTCGTTGACCAAAGTGCTTTACATTTGTGCAGAACACATTGAGCCTGAGTTGTCACTATTTATTGATGAATGCCTCCACTGATTGCTTGCAGACTTAACATAGAACATAGAACATTGTACAGTACAGCACAGGAACAACCAGCAATGTCTGTGCCAGACACGATGCCAAGACTTATCTGCCTGTATTTAATCCATGTTCATCCATTTCATTGCATATCCATGTACCTATTCAAAAGTTTCTTACATGCTACTAAGATATCTGCCTCCACCATCATTCCTGGCAGCATATTCCAGCTAATCACTACCCTCTGTATAAAAAAGTTGCCTCGCACATCATCTTTAAACAATGGTCCTCTCATTTATCTGCAAGTAGTCCAATCTCATTATCCTAAGACCAGCCTTTCCCCAATTCTGGACCTTAACTTTGGTTCAATCCTTGTACTTCTACACAAGAACCTTAAAACTTGCAGTTATCTCCAGAATGTTCAATCAGTAACACTCTCACTAGTTGACTGAGTGCATTGCCAAATATTTTGTTGAGTGCTGCCTCCTCTCCTGTAGAATTACTATGTACTAGCCCAAATAACCCTCCTAAAAGTACTTTTAAAGATTTGCTTTCCTTCAGCCTTTCACTCTTGGGTGATCGCAATGACACAGCTTGTAGTGCCACTCTCACACATGAAAAACCCCTTTTAATTTCTTAACCAACTATTTAATCTCATTCAGAGAACCTTCATGGAGATTTTCCCTCCTTATTGTATTAATCGACAGCTTTATTAATATTCCGTTGTCATATCCTCTTATGCGTTCCTGCCTTCCCCCCTACGATCCCACCCTCACTCACGTATGGATATTCCCCTGCAACATTGAGCTGCTAAATCTGCCCGTCATTTAACCATGCCCCATTGTTCAACCATATGCACTTCATATTCCTAAATAGTAGTCCAAATAGTAGGTTTATCAGCCTGATTTGTGGTGTTAAAATAATTGTAATCCAGTCTTGCATTCCACTCATGCACCTTGTTTGTGAATGCTCTACCCATCAGATTGACTTGATTTTCTTTCAACATTTGGCTAACTCTCAGTACTATCCCTCTCCACTCCTACTCTGTGTCTTATCCCCCTGCCAAATTAAAATAAACTCTCCTCAATGGCACTGGGACCTAAATAACTACCACCCTCATTCACCCCTGCCCTTCCCATCCACAATGATGTAGGACCTATTCTGGTTTAAGATCAATCTGCCTGGCGTATATGAGTCTAGAAAAAGCTGAACCTATTTAATCAAACAAGCTGTGTGGACTCCAGCCCTGTTGGTACTTGGATTTGCTTGTAGACTATTTACAAATGGAGACACAAGAGTCTCCAGATGCCAGTAACCCTTCTTCAGTCTATTTCCAAATATCAGATGAAGTGTTCTTAATAAAGGATTATCAATGATGCAATACTGGGTTGCTTGTTTGATTGCAATGCTTCAGAGGCAGATTTTAATTGCTGTAGCAAGTCCTCATTGTGCCTTTCTCAGTTGAATGCAAGGACGATTGAAAGAGTTTGTAACATTTTAACCTTGCGTCAATTGGGATGCAGCTATTGATTCCAAATGGTAACTTTAGATTTATGACAGCATTCGGAATATGACACTGAAAAAAAGGGTTATTGTTCACTGGATGTTTGAAACAAAGTTCTTAATTGATTTTTATGGGTAATAGAGAGTGACATTTTGAAGTTTTTTTTATTATTGTGCTGCTTTTAAATATTAGAATGGACAAATTTGGCGTGGCACGGTGGCACAACGGTAGAGTTGCTTCCTTACAGCGCTGGTGGCCCGGGTTCAATCTGGACTACGGGTGCTGTCTGTATGGAGTTTGTACATTCTCCCTGTGACTGCATGGGTTTTCGCAGAGATCTTCGGTTTTCTCCCACACTCCAAAGACATACAGGTTTGTAGGCTAATTGGCTTGGTATGAATGTAAATTGTCCTTTGTGTGTAGGATAGTCTTATGTGCGGGGATCACTGGTCGGTGTGGCCTAGGTGGGCTGAAGAGCCTGTTTCCGTGCTGTATCTCTCAACTTAAACATTTCTGTCATGGGAAAATATATATCTGCATAAATGACAGCTACATTTCGGGTGGGATAACATAGAACAAGTATGGTTGGCGTGGACTGAAGGGCCTGTCTCCATTCCGAATCTCTCAACTGAAAACTAAACATAGAAAATGCATTAAGATGATTATCAAAAAAAATAAATATGGCATCCTAAAGCCATGCTGATAAAATCTTTATGTCTCTGACCTAATAAAAGATGCATAGTTTTACATAGTCAGGATGTGTGTTTTTGGCTGCATCACTATCAGCTACAGTCACTTGTGAGAAAGAAGAACAAGAATGTATGAAAGCCAAACCATTATCTTCAACATAATAGAACATTTAAGGCCTACTATGCTGATTTAAAAACAAATGAAAATATTCATCTGTCCAAGTAGATGATGATACTCAGCTTTTGATTATTAATCAGCAACATTGTCCACAGCAATGTGAAGTGGATATACATCAATGTCAAAATTGAAAAATGTGCAGTCAATCTCAATTCAGGAGGTCAAAAAGTGTAGAACTTAATGTAACTGTGTTAGAACACATTGAACATGTATTTGCATGCCAATTACTTTTGGTCCCACTGCATCAGTACTCTTGTAATCTCTGAATAAGCAAAAGCATTAAAAAACAATAACATATTGCAATATACTGTTAAATTGCTGTACTAGATGTTTCATAAACATCACTTTCCGTGGATGAAATTTAATTCATCATTCATAAAACTATAAAAATTAATTGTTCAATCAATTTATTTTCAAAAACAGAAAAAAACAGCAAATTTAAGATATCATGCTGTTACATACTCACCAATTCCTTAAACGGAAAAGATGAAAAGCAGACCATCGCCAAGGACTGCTCTCACCCCAACCATGGACTGTTTACCCTCCTACCATCCGGGAGGCGCTACAGGTCTCTCCGTTGCCGGACCAGCAGGTCCAGGAACAGCTTCTTCCTTGTGGCTGTCACTCTACTCAGCAATATACCTCGGTGACTGCCAATCACCCCCCCCCCCCCCCCCCGGACACTCCTCCCACAGGAAAAACACTATGTTTGTATACATGTAAAAATAATTATTTATTGAAATCATATTCTATGTCGCTCTTCTGTCTTCACTAAGGAAGACATAAATAATCTGCAGAAAATAGCAGGGCACCGGGGGTCAAATGAGATGGAGGAACTGAGTGAAATCCAGGTTAGCCGGGAAGTGGTGTTAGGTAAATTGAATGGATTAAAGGCCGATAAATCCCCAGGGCCAGATAGGCTGCATCCCAGAGTACTTAAGGAAGTAGCCCCAGAAATAGTGGATGCATTAGCATGGATTTATGAAAGGTAAATCATGTCTGACGAATCTTATAGAACTTTTCGAGGATGTAACTAGTAGAGTGGATAAGGGAGAACCAGTGGATGTGTTATATCTGGACTTTCAGAAGGCTTTCGACAAGGTCCCACATAAGAGATTAGTATACAAACTTAAAGCACACGGTATTGGGGGTTCAGTATTGATGTGGATAGAGAACTGGCTGGCAAACAGGAAGCAAAGAGTAGGAGTAAATGGGTCCTTTTCACAATGGCAGGCAGTGGGGTACCGCAAGGCTCAGTGCTGGGACCCCAGCTATTTACAATATATATTAATGATTTGGACAAGGGAATTGAATGCAACATCACCAAGTTTGCGGATGACACGAAGCTGGGGGGCAGTGTTAGCTGTGAGGAGGATGCTAGGAGGCTGCAAGGTGAATTGGATAGGCTGGGTGAGTGGGCAAATGCATGGCAGATGCAGTACAATGTGGATAAATGTGAGGTTATCCACTTTGATGGCAAAAACAGGAAAGTAGACTGTTATCTGAATGGTGGCCGATTAGGAAAAGGGGAGATGCAAAGAGACCTGGGTGTCATGGTACACCAGTCATTGAAAGTAGGCATGCAGGTGCAGCAGGGAAGAAAGCGAATGGTATGTTAGCATTCATAGCAAAAGGATTTAAGTATAGGAGCAGGGAGGTTCTACTACATTTGTACAGGGTCTTGGTGAGACCACACCTGGAGTATTGCATGGCCGTCCGAAGGGGGGGTGCATTGGGTGTGACCGCTCACCCCTTTTTTTCCCTTAAGAATAAAGTCACCAAAAAAACAAATAAATAAAAAATAGGAAAAAAAAATAGAAAAAAAAATTAAAAACCAACGTTTCCACTTTGGAAACGGCCAGTTCTCTGTTCTCTCGTCCCCGGGCGGGAGTGGCTGAATCTGAACCCAACGGCTGTAACCCCATCACCAGTCGCCATTGTGGCGGAGCATGCTCCCCTCGCCTCCCCCTGCCGCCGGGGCCCAAGCCACCTTCCCCCCACACCATACCCGCTGAACCCCGCTGGGCCCACGCCAGCCCCGCTGGGCTCATGCCACCCCCGCTGGGCTCATGCCACCCCCGCTGGACTGATGCCACCCCCGCTGTGCTCATGCCACCCCCGCTGGACTCATGCCACCCCCGCTGAGCCCACGCCACCCCCGCTGAGCCCACGCCACCCCCGCTGAGCCCACGCCACCCCCGCTGGGCCCACGCCACCCCTGCTGACCCCACGCTACCCTCGCTGACCCCTGCTGGGCCCACGCCACCCCCGCTGAGTGCACGCCACCCCCGCTGGGTCTATGCCATCCCCGCTGGGCTCACTCCACCCCTGCTGGGCCCACGCCACCCCCGCTGACCCCCACTGGGTCCACGCCACCCTTGCTGATCCCTGCTGGGCCCACGCCACCCCCGCTGGGCCCACGCCACCCCCACTGACCCCCGCTGGGTCTACGCCATCCCCGTTGGGCTCACGCCACCCCCGCTGGGCCCACGCCACCCCCATTGACACCCGCTGGGACCCCGCCACCTCCACAGGGCCCACGCCACCTTCATCCCCCCTGCCCGGTGGGCCAGCGCCACCTTCATCTTCGCCCCCCCCGCAAGAAAGAGGGGGGATGTGAGAGGGGGGAGGAGGAGAGAGAGAGGGGAAGGGAGAGGAGAGAGTCATGGGGAGGGGAGAGGGAAAGGGGGATTATCTTGAGTGAGATTGCAAAATTAAGGCAGGTTTTAGAGCTATTATATTTTCTCCTCCATATGAATAATATTAAACAATATCAAATAATATCAAACAATTGGAACTGCTTTCTTTTCGGTAACAATACTGAAAAATAGTAAGATTAAACGAGAACTTACCAGTTTGAAGTTTGATCTGTATTTTATGAGGAGGAACGTTGAGGGAATACGTGAAGAACCCGCTTCCAACGCATGCGTGTCATTCTTCAAAGCAGCGGTGTGAGGTCACAGAAACTATAATGACCTAACATAGTAAGATTATCAAAGAGATACCAGTTTTGATATGATCATAGGAGGGTGGGAGCGGAGGGCACGTATTCCCTCAACGTTCCTCCTCATAAAATACAGATCAAACTTCAAACTGGTAAATTCTCGTTTAATCTTACTATTTTACTTCGGAGTCACGTGAGTGACTACGTGAAGATTTCAAAGCTCTGTGACCTCATGCCGTGGAACGAGTCCATGCTTCACAACTGCCTTGGGTATCGGGAGAGAGTATCATTAGCAATTTTAGACACACTTATACAAAGACTTGTGTGATATAACGAGAAAATACATTTATTAATTGAAATCACAGCCCTGTAACCCTTCGGGCAAATTATAATATTGAACGTAAAATGCTTTCCGAAAATGATGATGGCTCCAAAACTGGTTTATTATAAAACCTTTGGAAAGTCCTTTCGGATGACCATCCTGCTATTCTGAGGATTTGGTCCGTGGGTACCTCAGAACTTTTGCTGCGGATGTTGCTGCAGCCCTGGTGGAATGAGATTTAAAACCATTAGTGTTTATTCCTGCCATCTTTAGGACACATTTGAGCCACCTTGAGATAGTTTGGGTCGTGACCCTTTTGTGCGGTTTCTTGTAAGAAATTAACAAAGCCATTTCCTGACCTCGAATGCTCTTAGTATATTCCATGTATAATTGGATATGTCTTGCTATACACAGACGTTCGTCATATGGATATGCCATAAATTCAATCACTTGACCCGATGAACCTGGTCTGTTTGTTTTATTAACTCATGTATGACAAACACCAGTTTCTCTCGTGAGATGATCAAGGAGTCCAGGCTCAGTTTGCTTAATGACTGGACTCGTTGTGCAGTAACTAACGCCATGAGCATAACCATCTTCATGGTCAGTTTCTGCAGTGATAATGCTGTTTATGGGCCACCAGCTCCTCAGCATGTTTAAAAAACGACACCCACATCCCAGATTTTGGAGTACCTGGTTTTAGGGGGATTTGCATTGAATATGCCCCTCATAAGTTTTGTTACCAGGGGGTGCGTTCCCACCGTGTGCCGCTCCGTTCCTTGTGATAGGTAATTGGAGAGTGCACTTCTGGCACTATTGATGGCACTGTAGCCCAATCGTTTATCATAATGGAGGTTGTTAAGAATTCCAATACGGCCGGAATGTTCTTGGCCCTTTGGTCTAGGTTGTTGTCAAAGCAGTATATATGCCCCATTTCTTGATGTGTCCGAGGTACTGCTTCCGTGTTGACAGTCTTTGTGCGGATGTGATGAGATTCATCGTCCTGTCTGACAGCCCCATGCCGTGTAGTGGGTCTTTCAGACTCTACAAATCAACAAATCCATAGTCTTATGGCATGGGTGACTGCCCCCCTCCAGTTACTGGATGAATTAATAAATTCGGGCTATGTCCAATAATGGAACATGGTTCTAACACCATCCCCTGTATGACCGAATACCACGGTTGAGTAGGCCAATCGGGTACTATGAGAATCCCAGATGCCGAATATTGTTGAATTTTCCTTTGTACCCGATTGATGATGCAGAATGGGGGAAAAGCATAAAAAACGCCATTTCCCCCAATGCAGTGAGAAAGCATCTGTAGCTTCTGCCCCAGGGTCTGGTTCCCAGGACACATACCTTGGTAATTGGTGATTCAACCTGGACGCAAAAAATATCAATATCTGGTCTACCATATTTTGCTGTAATTTCAGCAAATACATTTTTATTTAACATCCATTCCGTGTTTTCATTAAATTTGCGTGACCTGGTGTCTGCCACTGAATTTAGCTTACCTGGTAGGTATGTTGCCGATATCCAAATGTTTCTGTGGATACACCATTTTGTAATACCATAGACGAGTTGTCAATAATGATGGGGTTGGAGCAATACCTAATGCTATGTTCCCACCACTGTAGTTCAATTATAGCTTCCGTAGGCAGCTCCATAGGTCTATCAAAATGACCTTTGTTAAATTTGAGTGCTCTAATTTTTGCTCTTTGCAAATTTTGATAATGTAATGGCCCAAAATGTGTGGCCGGGAATGTAGCCACAATCTTCCCAATTATCCGGCCTACCCGTCTAATGGAGGGTCTGTTGGTGTTAAGAAGCTCGCTGCAATCCTCCTGTAGGGCTGCGGCTTTATTTATTGGTAAAGTTACTAACATATTGACCGTGTTAATGGTGAATCCTAGATAATCCATATTCGTTTCTGGTATCAATTTACACTTAACTCCATGTCTGTGTTCCCCTCTGATGGGTACTGTATAGTATGCATCTTTTAAGTCAATGCTTGTCATATAGAAACCAGCTGATACTAATTCTTTAGCAGTGATAAAGGTATCCATCTTAAAATGAACATATTGAACGAATGTGTTTAGGGTTGAAAGGTCAATGATAATCCTGCAACCCCAATCTTTTTTATTTTTATTAAATATGTTTGATACAAATTTTAATTGTTCATGAGTAGTATGCTCAATCACACCTTTTGTATACAATCGTTGTAGCTCCATGTGGGCTTTAGATTGTTCGTTTTTGTAAGGACAAAATGCCTTTCTGGTGTATGTTGTACTGGGGGGTTATTGGGATGAGTAAATTCTATCAGACAACCCTGAATACTGCTTAGAACATACGAGTCTGTAGTGATTTTACACCATTCGTCACTGTAGTATTGCAACCTCCCTCCCACCGTCGTGGGTCCCTTTTTTACAAAAGAACCACACCCACCTACCTCCATGGTTACTGGTGGTTGTATTATTTTCTTTGTTTTTTGAAAAAAGGGGGTTTTGTTTTTATTCGTGTTCGTGGTTGTACTGGAGGTTTAGGCTTCCGCATCTTCCAGGGTGGCCGTCCCTGGCCATACCCTAAAAGAAGGCTGCTGCGGGTTATATTGGGTTCTGGCACTGCCACTGATATAAGCCACACTTTTCGGTCTTCCATGTGGCTGGTACCGTGATCCAAAATAAGCCTTTGCGCTGGTTTTGATGAGCCCCAGTGTCTTGGCTTCCCCAAACAAAAGGGTTGGGGTTTTAACGGCTCTTTGTTTGCAAATTGTTGCATATTTAGGACCCAGTGCTGGCTGAATAGCCGCCCTCCGCATGCTATTCAGCTCATATTGTACATTACAGAACAGGGCTAGTGCGTCTTGGTGGCCTTTAGTTTGCTCTGTTTTGTCCAGGGTGCGGATGTAAGCTGTGATCCCTGCCATAAGCCCCTTTAAGGCTTTCTGGATTTTGAGATCATGGTTCCTGATGTCCTTCCCCATATGCTTCCAAATGCATTGGTTGACATTTGTAATGCATCACAGTTACCAGGTGGCAGATGTCTGGCCAGTGTCTCTGTGAATATTTGTTGTTGGAGTTGATGGCCAGACATGTAGTTAATACTGGCTGCCATCCTGGAATCCAAGTCTGCCCCTGTTTGACTTGGTTTGAAGTAATCAGCCACCATGTCCAGCAGTGTATGTTTTTCTGCAGATTCAGGATCATGGGAAGCTGTGTGATCAGGGTCTGGCCCATCAGGGTCCTGCCCACTCTCCTCCGAAGAGGTCGAGATTTCAGGGGGTCCCTCACGGGGTACCCATATGGGGCTTGTCTGCCCACTGTGGCTAGTCTCCACATTCATGGGACTGCCACTGTGAAGGAGCTCCTCCAGCAGCTCCTTTAGACGGTGAGCTGCACTTGCTATTTTTGGCTGCTCCCTCCCTGCAGCCTTTCAGCAGTGTGCTGCTCTTCTCCGTATCCCAGCTGTTCCCGTCCCCGGTACTCACGGGTGCTGGTTTGCGGGCTTTCCTCGTCCCGCCGCTGGCCACACCGGTCCTGACTGTCGGTCCACGTCTGTTCCCGGTGTTCCCGGTCAGCTGTTTCTCCTGGCTGCTCCGTATGCAGCCACTCATAGCGTGTTTGTTCCGTCTGCCGCACCCGTTCAGCCCTGGTCCGATATTGATACGGGCTGGTCGCCCGCTGCTGCTCCAAGTTGGGCTCTGCTAGATGGTGCGTTTTTGTTTGAACTTTGCCTCCCGGCCGGTGAGTAAGTTTCGTCGGTGCCAGAATGATTTCTGGCACAGCTGATTCCTCTACCGAGGCCTCTAGAGCCGACGGCTGCTGTCTCTGCCGTTCATCCACGTTTACAACGCGTTTCTCGGGCAGCTTTTTTGCAGACCGCTCCTTTTCACTCTGTCCATTTTTCTGTGAATAAAAATGCAGAGTCCTTACCTGCCTTTTGCTGGTCCTTTTTTCCTTCTCCCGTTACTGGGGGATGTCCTCCACCCTTCTGTTGACTTGTGCAATGCGTGTAGCGATATGACACGCATGCGTTGGAAGCGGGTTCTTCACGTAGTCACTCACGTGACTCCGAAGTAAAATATGAATTCCATAGTTTGTGACATAAATACACATTTTAATGGGATCATTATATACAGATGTAACATTTCCATTTTGAGATCGGGGGGGGGGAGGGGGTGTGTTGGGGGCAAATATGCGTCAAGCCGATAGCCTAATCGTTAAAGAGTTAAAAGATAGCCTAATCAATAAAGCGCTGAGAAGAGGAATCAGAGCTGCCAAGGAAAGATACTCTGAGAAGTTCTCAGTTAGTTCTTCAGTTTGGGAGGGCATGCAAGAAATCACCAGCTATAAGAGGAAAGCCCCCCGCTCTTTGGACAATCGTCAGCTGACGAACAACCTGAATGAGTTTTACTGCAAGCTTGAAAATCAGAAACGTAACCCTGAAACCCCCTCCCCAACAAACACAGCCAGACCCCAGTCTGCAAAGAATGGACCCTGCACCCTCTCCTTCCCATTCACCACTTCACACCTACTTAAGGCAAGACTCCAGTATGAAAAGAGTGGAACCTTTCCCACCCCACCCAACCACTTCACACCCACTCACAGCCTGACCTCAGTCTGCAAAGACTGGGCCCTTCTACACCCACCCCACACCAATCACCACTCCACTCCAATCACCACTTCACACCCAATGACTGCACCTCCACAGACATCTCTGTCAAGCTTCTCAAGTTTGTGGATGACAAAACCCTGATTGGACTGATCCAGGATGGGGATCTCTGTACTCTTTTCAGTTTGACATCTTTCCCGTAACATGGTGCCCAGAACTGAACACAATATTCTAAATGCGGTCTCACCAACGTCTTATACAACTGCAACATGACCTCCCAACTTCTATACTCAATACTCAGACTGATGAGGACCAAAGTGCCAAAATACTTTTTGACCACCTGATATACCTGTGACACGACCTTCAAGGAACCATGCAACCAACAACCATTCCTCTGCCCACCTGGCTAATTGATCCATATCCTGCTGCAATCTTTCACAACCATCTTCACTATCTGCAAAACCACTCACTTCTGTATCATCAGCAAACTTTCAGCTAACCTTGCCATGTTCTGTGACGTTTCAGAGTGCTGGAGTAACTCAGCAGGTCGGGTGAGTATAGAAGTTGGGAGGTCATGTTGCAGTTGCATAAGAAGTTGGTGAGGCCGCATTCAAAGTATTGTGTTCAGTTCTGGGCACCATGTTATAGGAAAGATGTCATCAAACTGGAAAGGGTACAGTGAAGATTTATGAGGATGTTGCCAGGACTAGAGGGCCAGAGCTATAGAGAGAGGTTGAGTAGGCTGGGACTCTATTTCATGGAGCACAGGAGGATGAGGGATGATCTAATAGAGGTGTATAAAATCATGATTTGAATAGATATGGTTGAGTCTTTTGCCCAGAGTAAGTGAATCGAGGAGCAGAGGACATAAGTTTAAGGTGAAGGGCAAAAGATTTAATAGGAATCTGAGGAGTATGTTTTTCACACAAAGAGTGGTAGGTGTATGGAACAAGCTGCCAGAGGAGGTAGTTGTGGCAGGGACTATCGCAACATTTAAGAAACAGTTAGACAGGTACATGAATAGGACAGGTTCGGAGGGATATGGATCAAACGTGGGCAGGTGGGACTAGTGCAGATGGGACATGCTGGGCCGAAGGGCCTGTTTCCACACTGTATCACCCTATGACTCTATCTTTCCCTCTCAAACCCATTCTCCTGCCTTCTCCCCATTACCTCTGACACCCGTATCAATCAAGAATCTATCAATCTCCTCCTGAAAAATGTCCATTGACTTGACCTCCACAGCTGTCTGTGGCAATGAATTCCACAGTTCACTACCCTCTGACTTAAGAAATTCCTGCTCATCTCCTTCCTAAAGGAATATCTTTTAATTCTGAGGCTGTGGCCACTGGTCCTAGACTCTCCCACTAGTGGAAACATCCTCTCCAAATCCACTCCATCCAGGTTTTTACCAGGCTGGGACAGACGGCAACAGCTTCACACCGTGTCCCAAAGCTTGTGTCCTGTCCTGCATCACGCAAGGCAGCGGAGACGTTATAGGAGAGGGCAAGCACCGTAACAAAGTAGCTCACGATGGTTTGGGCAACATTCAGGAATGTCTATGCATGGCACATCATGAATATTACTGAAGAACGGTCTTGACCCGAACTATAATCTATACCTTTTCTCCAGAGATGCTGCCTGACCCACTGAGTTACTCCAGCACTCTGTGACATGTCACCTATCCATGTTCTCCACAGATGCTGCCTGACTCACTGAGTTACTCCAGCACTCTGTGATATGTCACCTATCCATGTTCTCCACAGATGCTGCCTGACTCGCTGAGTTACTCCAGCATTCTGTGAAACGTCGCCTATTCATATTCTCCGCAGATGCTGCCTGACCCGCTGAGTTACTCCAGCACTTTGTGACTATTTTCCCTTCACCCATCTGCCCAAGCTCACTCTCCCCCCTCCTTTCCTATGTTCCTTTCCACCCATAAACCTCTCTCTGCCTTTACATTTCACTCCTCTTTCAAATCTGCTCTACTTATCTACATGCATTTTTCTTCTTCACTTTTTAGTCATAGAATGATGCAGTGTGAAAACAGGCCCTTCAGCCCAACTTTCCAACACCGACCGACATGTCCCATCTACACTAGTCCCACTCACATGCGTTTGGCCCATATCCATCTAAATCTGTCCTATCCGTGTACGTGTCCAAATGTCTCTTAAACATTAGGATAGTCCCAGTCTTAACTACGTCCTCTGGCAGCTCATTACATACACCCAGCACCCTTTGTGTGAAAAAGCTACCTCAGATTCCTGTAAATTTCTGAAATATTGGTCATAAATTTGGTGCAAAAATGCTCCAAAACAAGGCTCAGAATGGATCAGAGAGCATCTAAAACCCCTGAGCTTCCCTGAACCCCTGGACCTCGGCATCGAGGGACTTCACGCTTCGCGCTCGTGATGTGTGCAGCGCACACATTATTTCAAATTAAGTTTTTTTGTAATCCTGTTATGCCACCCCCCTTTTTGAAAAGCTTCGTACGGGCCTGTATTGCGTACAGTTTTGGTCTCCTAATCTGAGGAAAGACATTCTTGCCATAGAGGGAGCACAGAGAAGGTTCGCCAGACTGATTCCTGGGATGTCAGGACTTTCATATGAAGAAAGACTGGATAGACTCAGCTTGTACTCGCTAGAATTTAGAAGATTGAGGGGGGATCTTATAGAAACTTACAAAATTCTTAAGGGGTTGGACAGGCTAGATGCAGGAAGATTGTTCCCGATGTTGGGGAAGTCCAGAAAAAGGGGTCACAGTTTAAGGATAAGGGGGAAATCTTTTAGGAACGAGACGAGGAAAACATTTTACACACAGAGAGTCGTGAATCTGTGGAATTCTCTGCCACAGAAGGTAGTTGAGGCCAGTTCATTGACTATATTTAGGAGGGAGTTAGATGTGGCTCTTGCGGCTAAAGGGATCAGGGGGTATGGAGAGAAGGCAGGTACAGGATACTGAGTTGGATGATCAGCCATGATCATATTGAATGGCCGTGCAGGCTCGAAGGGCCGAATGGCCTTCTCCTGCACCTATTTTCTATGTTTCTATGTGATCCAGCTTTAAACGTGGAATTTCTAGTGGTGAGATACCAGTGATTATAGGAAACAATGAGATTGTATTGATTATGAAGGTATTGGTAACTTCAAAGTGAAATTGCACATCTTCATCAAATAGCAAACATCCTTTTCTCTCAAAGGTATTATAAATTCAGATAAAATGTAAACTCTGATATTAGAAAAGTTAGCAGGTCCTAAACAGCCATAAATATTTAGGAATCATCGTAAGGGAAACAACTGATTTAATTTGAGTAAAAAATATATTATATTTGTATTTAAAAACTTTTTCGATAATATGAAAACAGTCCAAAGGCTGAATTTTATCAATCACTGATTCTTTATTGAAGCCAATAAATCAAATAAATTGTGAATAATTTGCCTTGGCTTTAAAGGTATTGGGCGCTGTATTTAATTTTCACAAAAAACAACGCATATATAAATAGCACAATAAACCTATTATTATATTTTTGTGACTGATGGATTAAATTTCATTTTTCTCATTGCAGACTATAAATCCAATAAAAATATGATGAGCATTACTCAAATGAATCTTCTAATTGATTGCTTGAAAACTAGGACTTTGTTCAGTGACGCATGCAATCCAATGCTATTTTTGTGATGTCACAGTGTAAAATGTAGATTGATGTACATCAGCCAACAACGTCGCATGAACAGCTACATGCTAACTGGCACCTTTGTGCCTACAAAAGAGAGCACTGATGCAATCCATCATGTGATTCTCATCTGTTTTCTTAGCAGAGGTTGATCTGGAGAGAATCTCCATTTCATTGGTGTACTAAACCTAGCGAAAGAGAAATCGCTTTTTTGCATAGTTCAGTAAAATATCTTACTGTGCATAAGCACAATCATACTTAAGTACAAGAGTGTAAGAATAGTAGATTGCACCGAGGCTGTACACAGTCATCATGTTTCTGGTGCCGTCTTGGATCCATCAAGTTTCAAAGTTTACAAAAATGTAAAGGGCCCATTGTCTTGGCACTCAGTATTGCAGAGGTTGGCCTGACCTGATGATGTTGTCGATGTCCTCCACCACCACTCCGCACTGCTGCAGGCCGGGTCCAATCATCATGCTCATCCGACCTCGGTGGGGTGTCCAGCAGAGCCTGGTCCATGTGATCCTCCAGCTGCTGCAGAGGCTCCCGCGGCCCACTCCACCAACGCATCGATCCATACACATTGACCCACAAATGCGCCAATCCCTCACCTCCCGCAGCCAGTCCTTCAACTCTATGCATCTGGTGCTTCCCACAACTGATCTTGTAACACCCAAAACACCTCTGAGGGTGCGGAAGATGAGCCCCTGGCCAGCTCACCCACACCGTTCCTCTCCTCTGTCCATCGCTGCCATGTTGAAGAATTCTGCCTTCCCCATTTAAAGAAGGCTTACTTGGGAGAAATTCCCAACTTCCTTCCTTGATCCCCTTAGGCCTCAACAGATTTATTTTTCAATAACAAGTGCAAATGGTTAGCTACTTTTAGTAATGAATTGTATGAAACCATAATATTTCTATGTAATCTAATGTACCCAGTTAGAAATCAAAAATCTCAGCCAATTGATCTTCTCTGTGCTACATTGATTTTCTCATAGATCTGCTCAATGAAAGAAGTTGGAATGAAAAAGATTGGCATTATAATTTGTCGATGGAACTCAGTATTTTTGTAGCTTCTGACACCACCAACACCAGAAGCTGTGCATTCAGCTGCCTGGGCCTTAAGATCTGTCATTGTCTCTATTTGCCACTGCTATCTCGGTAAACCCAGTTTACACAGCTTCTGAAATTTATCCCATTGTGGAATGTATTTCCGAATCAGACTACAAAGAATTTGCATGATTATTTAACGCTGTATTACTCAACATGTCTGACTCACCATTTTGTTTTTTAAAGTCCTAACATTTTTTGATTGAAAGAAACAGCAGGGAAACAGGCAATAAAAATCAGAGGAAGGCCAAAGTAGGTGGCACAGTGGCACAGCAGAGCGGCTGCATCACAGTGCCAAAGACTCGGGTTCGATGCTGACCCAGGATGCTATCTCTGTGGAGTTTTCACATTATCCTCGTGACCGCTTGGGTTTCTACTGGGTGCTCTGGTTTTGCCCATATCACAAAGATGTGCAGTTTTGTAGGTTCATTGCCTCTTTAAAATTGCTCCTTATGTATAGGGAATGGATGGAAGTGGGATAACATAGAGATGAATGACTGAACAAGTGATCGATGATCGACATGGACTCAATGGGCTAAGTGGCCTGTTTCCATGCTGCATCTCTGTAAAAAAAAAAGCAGTGTAACAATAAGATGCATTAAGGGCCTGTCCCACTAACGCGACTTTTCAGCGACTGTCTTCGATGTTCAAGCTCGAGGGCACTCGCCTGAAAAACCTCGAGCTGGATCAACCGTCAGCGAGCTGAATCGACCATCTGCACACACACACACACACACACACACACACGCACGCACGCACGCACGCACGCACGCACGCACGCACGCACGCACACACACACACACACACACACACACACACACACACACACACACACACACACACACACACACACACACATGGGAGAGAAGTGGGGGAGAAGGAGTGGAGACACTTTTAAGAAGCCAGACAACTTTTAATATGGTTTAGCGGGCATTTAACATTACCGGTCGGTTTACTTACCTTTTTTTTCTCAACTGAGCTATTACCTTCGACTACCTTCGAATACCTTCGATTGCCTTCGATTACCTATGATAGCATTATGACCTACCTCGACTAAACCCACGAGTAAAAAAATATTGATTTTTTCCATGGCGCCCTTTTTTTACTCGCGGGCATTTTTCAGCTTGCTAAAAAAAATCTGCGACCTAACTAAGGCCTCGAGTACACGGGGACTACTCTCGAACATGAAGGAAAGTTACTAAGACCTCCAAGGACCTTGTGCGACCATGCTGCGAGTATGAGTCGAGGGCAAGCTCTTTTAAACTCGCGAATTAGCTCCCCGCAGTGGGACGGGCCCTTTAGCGATTAGCAACATCCATGCTAAGCAGCCTGAGGGATGGGAATGTGATATTTTTTCTAATAATCCCCTGACTGGACTGAATGGATATGAGTGAATCTCTGTTTTCCATCCCCTGTGAGTGCTTGTGGTGTAAAGGAACACAACAGGATCATGAGTTTGTAAAATCTACTTCGAGGAATGTACAACCACATTTGTTCTTTGGACACTGTAGTATTATAACAGTACATACACATTGCTCCTGTGTAGACAGGTTCAGTATTTACACATTGGTTGTGCACAAGGCCTAATGCTTGAAGTATTAGTTCTTATGCACAATTAATAGTAAGATTAAACGAGAACTTGCCAGTTTGAAGTTTGATCTTGATTTTATGAGGAGTTACGATGAGCGATTACGTGAAGAAGGGCCGTCCGTCTGCATGCGCATCAAGCTTCAAAGTAGCGGTGTTAAATCACAGATAAAAAGACCTGAGAATAGTAAGATTGAAGAAACTAGAACTTCCATGTGACCTTGATAGTATGAGGGCGGGAGCGGTGGGCACGTAATCGCTCATCATAACTCCTCATAAAATCAAGATCAAACTTCAAACTGGTAAGTTCTCGTTTAATCTTACTATTTTACTTCGGAGTCACGTGAGTGACTACGTGAAGATTTCAAAGCTCTGTGATTTTACGCCGGTTACGAATCCAGGCGTCACACACTGAATGGATTGACCATGGATGCGTGTAATCATTAAAGCATTCAGACATTACGTAGTTAAGTAAGGACACTGGTACACAAAATTGCTGGAGGAACTCAGCGGGTGCAGCAGCATCTATGGAGCGAAGGAAATAGGCGACGTTTCGGGCCGAAACCCTTCTTCAGACTGATGGGGGGTGGGGAAAGAAAGAAGGAAAAAGGGAGGAGGAGGAGCCCGAGGGCGGGCGGATGGGAGGGTGGGAGGAGACAGCTAGAGGGTGAAGGAAGGGGAGGGGACAGCACAGGCTAGCCAAATTGGGTGAATTCAATGTTGATGCCATAAGGGCGCAAGGACCCCAGACGGAATATGAGGTGCTGTTCCTCCAATTTCCGCTGTTGCTCACTCTGGCAATGGAGGAGACCCAGGACAGAGAGGTCGGATTGGGAATGGGAGGGGGAGTTGAAGTGCTGAGCCACCGGGAGGTCAGGTAGGTTAAGGCGGACTGAGCGGAGGTGTTCGGCGAAACGGTCACCCAACCTACTCTTGGTCTCACCGATGTAAATTAGCTGACATCTAGAGCAGCGGATGCAGTAGATGAGGTTGGAGGAGATACAGGTGAACCTTTGTCGCACCTGGAACGACTGCTTGGGACCTTGAATGGAGTCGAGGGGGGAGGTGAAGGGACAGGTGTTGCATTTCTTGCGGTTGCAACGGAAAGTGCCCGGGGAGGGGGTGGTGCGGGAGGGAAGGGAAGAATTGACGAGGGAGTTGCGGAGGGAGCGGTCTTTGCGGAAGGCAGACATGGGGGGAGATGGGAAGATGTGGCGAGTGGTGGGGTCACGTTGGAGGTGGCGGAAATGGCGGAGGATTATGTGTTATATTTGCCGGCTGGTGGGGTGAAAGGTGAGGACCAGAGGGACTCTGCCCTTGTTGCGTGTGCGGGGATGGGGAGAGAGAGCAGTGTTACGGGGTATGGATGAGACCCTGGTGTGAGCCTCATCTATGGTGGCGGAGGGGAATCCCCGTTCCCTGAAGAACGAGGACATTTCCGATGCCCTGGTATGAAATGTCTCATCCTGGGAACAGATGCGGCGTAGGCGGAGGAATTGGGAGTAGGGCATGGAGTCTTTACAGGGGGCAGGGTGGGAAGACGTGTAGTCCAGATAGCCATGTGAGTCAGTGGGTTTGTAATGTATGTCGGTCAGGAGTCTGTCCCCTGCGATGGAGATGGTGAGGTCAAGGAATGGTAGGGAAGTGTCGGAAATCGTCCAGGTGTATTGGAGTGCCGGATGGAAGTTGGTGGTGAAGTGGATGAAGTCAGTCAGTTGTGTGTGGGTGCAGGAGGTGGCACCAAAGCAGTCGTCAATGTAGGTCGTCAAAGGACACTGATGCTTTAAATGAAAGAAAAGTTTTTAAAAACTAGTTTCCCCTCCCAACCTTGGGGGTAAACTATGGGACAGAACTTAAAATGGTACATGCAAACACCCCCAGTCCGGTAATAGGTTTGTTATAAAACCGGTGGACCGTTATTTCATTCGTCCATCCTGCAGCCACTAGGATGTTGTCAAGAGGCACGTCCATTGCTCTTGCTGCCGACGTAGATGCAGCCCTGGTGGAGTGAGATTTAACCATATGAACGTTCACTCTGTTACCGCCATTACCCCCTTTGACCATCTGGAGATGATTTGTGTTGACACCTTCTGGTCTGTTCTGAGCCTCTGTGGTTCTCCGTAACTCTCAGATAGTGGTGTTAGTATGTTACCACACACTCAACCGTAGGTCCTCTGGATATGCCAAGAACTGGATCTCCATCCCTTGCATTCCTGGCCTGCTATGTTTATATCAGGTTCCTGATTACGAATGTTATGTTGTTCATATTGGTGGTCATGTGGTCCAACCGTAGCTTTTGCAGTGTCTGGACTCTTTGTCAGCATACCACCTTCAGGGTTAGTTATAGGCGGTCCCCACTGTCAAAGTAGGGTTAGTACCACGCTCACATCCCATGTCCGTGTACCTTGGTCTTAGAGGTATTAGATTGTAAATTATCTTCATGAATTTTATTGTAAAGGGGTGCGTTCCTATCGACCTGTGCCCTGCTTGCAGCATCAGATAGGAGGAAAGTGCGCCTCTGGCACTATTGATTGCACTATAACTTTGTTTATAGTTATAGTACAGAGTTGATAGGAAACTCGAAGACATCTGTTATCCGAACTGTGTTGTATTTGTTCGGACAGTCCTATGCCTTGAAATGGCCTCCTAAGAATCTGCAGACCAATAAGTTAATACGTTCGTGTAGTGGATGATTACTCCCTGTAACTGGGTTCACTAGGAGGTCCCTGCTCTTGGGTACAGCCATAACTGGCTGGACTATAGTTCCCAAAATCTTTGGGGACCAGGCTTGAGTAGGCCAATCTGGCACTACCAATATGCCTGTGGCTTAGTCTTGCTTGATTTTGGTCAAGCATCGGTTTGTGAGACAATTTTGCAGAAAGCATGCATAAACAATCCTCCCCAATTGAGGGAGAAAGCATCCACTGCCTTTGTTCCTGGATCCTGCTTGCAGGACACATATCTGGGTAACTGATGGTTTAGTCTAGATGCAAATAGATCAAATCTGGTATGCCAAATCGTGTAGTTATTTCGTTAAATACTGCCTGATTCAACATCCATTCTGTGTTGTTATTAAACATCCGTGATCCAGCATCTGTCAACGTGTTATATCTACCTTGTAGATTTCCCAAATATTCCTCTTGATACACCAGTGCCAAATGAGGTTCGACAATCTATCGTAAGATACAGATTTTACACCACCCTTGTTAGTGGATATGTGCCACCGCAGTGATGTTATCAATCTGAATTTGAACAAGCACCGGTTGCATATTGCTACAGAACCCCTTGAGTCCAAATTGTGCCCCCAACAATTCTGGGTAATTGATTCCATGTGTTGGGGAATTACAGACTCCTGCTCATTCCATCTGCCCCCACAGCTCTAGACTGTGTTAGTGGCTCCCCATCCTTAGCCGCTAGCATAGGTCTGAAGAACCCTTGATGGCTTTCAAGCAAATTTACTTTGAGCTTTCTCACGTTCGTTATCCACCGTAGTTATTCAACAAAGGCCTCTGCTGGCAATCCATAGTTTTGCCAATTTTGCCTCCATGGAATCTGAGTGTTCGTTCCTTTGCTCGCTGTAATTCTGGTAATGCAAAGGCCCGTACGTACTGCTGGAAATGCGGCTACTATTTGCCAATTACACTCGCTGTTTACCTGATAGATGGCTAGTATTTGACTATCAGGTCATAGCAGGCTTGATTAATATAGTCGTTTGCCCCTAGGCAGAGTCACCAACATATTTACTGTTTTTGATAGTAAATTCTAGGTAATCAATTACCCTTGTAGGTGTTAATTTTGATTTAACTGGATGGATGAGGTAACCAATTCTATCAAACAGGGTTTTGGTTTGTTTTGACTGATGCTTCTGCCAATTCTTGGTGACTCCAAAATGAAATCGTCCAAATATGCCATTACTATGTGGTTCTGAGACCTTTGTAGACCCAGAATTGGTTTCCTTAGTTTTGTCAATAGTCTAGGAGCTGATGTCAACCCATTTGGCAGATCCATACCATCCAGTTAAACTTCAAATATCTCCTGTTCTTAGTGAATAGACACCGAATAGTATGCATCTTTGAGGTCGATGCATGCCATGTGACCATTTTATAGGAAGCTCCTATAAAACAGTAGTTAGATCGTAACAAAATTACTGTTTCTAAACGTCTATACTGCACAAATGAGTTAAACCTGGATGAAGTGACATCCTCCATCTGTCACATGTCCTGAATGGCAATCCTGCCCAAAATTACTGGGCCTGCCTCGAAGACAATTCCAGTCCGAGTTCCAAGTCTGCTTGGAACCTGTGTATGTTGTGCAGTAAAATTATCACGTTATTATCTGGGTTTGTTTTGTTTTTTTTTGTTTTTTTTAAAACCAGTTCTGAAATTTCATGTTATTGTCATTTTGAACAAGAACACAAGAGTAAATTACCAACATGTAACTGCTCCACAATCCCTTGTTTCAGTAAACCCAGACCCACCTACCTCCATGGCTACCGGTGGTCTTGTGGTAAGCCCAAAGGCCCCTGATGCGGATTCCTTTTCTCTCCTTGATTGGGAGTAGGACTGGTAAGGAGTGTGGATTCCATGTTTCTCCCGACCTCTGCTTGGGTCTGGTCTGAAAACCTCATCATACTGAGCCTGCCTTGTAGGACAATCCTGGCCATTATTTTGAGTCTGCCTTGAAAGACGTCTCTGATCGTATTTCCGTGCCCAGCTTTCAAGCTACCACCGGATTCAGTGAACCTCTTACTCCCTATGGAGGTGTGGGGTGTGTTGTCGCCTATGCGGATATTCTGCCAACTGCTGGCTCTTGAGGCCATATGGTTCGTAGGCAGCCCTGAAAACAAGTGCTGCCGCAGGCCCCTGAGGATACCTGTGCTGACGTGGCCCTTCCAGTGGACCTAAATGAGATTCTAGCTTTGGTCAAACTGAAATGGACCATGAATGCTCCTCTCCTCAGAGCAGGAGACATTTGTGCAGCCCTGAAAACAGGTGCTGCTGCCTGCGGGTTCTCCATAATACCCGGGCTGTCAAGAGCTAGATTCCATCCAGGGAAGCACCCAGTGGAACCTGGATGATTGTAGAAGCACTTATTTTCTGTTTGTTTGTATGGAAGCTTATTATTCCTTTTATGTAAAGCATTTTGGTGTTGACTTAAACAGTGCAATATAAGTAAAACTTACTTACTTACTTCCTTTCTTCTGCTTGTCCCTGGGAAAGTGTCCCCCCCCCCTCTTCTTTGTACTCTGATTCAGAGTGGTTTCTTCCACATGTAGTTCCCCCTCCAATGGGGAAGGCATTGGGCTGCCCCATGTGCGAGGCTCCCGGCAACGGCACTGCTGTAGGCCGTACTGATACTGCTCCCTCCTTTGGAGCAGATCATTGTTGGAGCAACTTCTCCATATGTTGCTCCATGTGGGAGAAGTCGTCCTCAGACGCTCTCCGTTGAGGGAGGGTATCCCTCTTCCCCGGACTCATCTGAGTCAACGGGTTCGTTTAGACTTGCGGGTGGTCTTACGTCCCGCAGGTCAACCACGGAGCTCCTGGTCCCGCGCAAAGTCTCCTGCCGATTTTGCTGTCGGCGCTAATGTCGGGAAGCGAGGCTCCCGGCACCGGGACTGCTGTAGGCCGTGCTGATACTGCTCCCTCCCTTGGAGCAGATCATTGTTGGAGCAACTTCTCCATAAGTTGCTCCATATGGGAGAAGTCGTCCTCAGACGCTCTCCGTTGAGGGAGGGTATCCCTCTTCCCCGGACTCATCTGAGTCAACGGGTTCGTTTAGACTTGCGGGTGGTATTACGCCCCGCAGGACAACCATAGAGCTCCTGCTCCCGCGCAAAGTCTCCTGCCGATTCTGCTGTCGGCGCTAATGTCGGGAACAAGACCGTCGCCCGCTATTTGGAAAGCTGCGGTCTTCGGCAGCCGACATCCCCGCGGGCCGTCTCCTCGACATCTGGGCTCTGAAAAAAACTTCAAGCCCGAAAGAACGCAGGTAAGTGATTCAACTTTCCTTACCTGCTCATCCCGACGGCCTGGGAGGACACAGTGCCTGCCAGTCCGTCGTGCGTGTTGCGTTCGGACGTAATGACGTGCACGCAGACGGACGGCCCTTCTTCACGTAGTCACTCACGTGACTCCGAAGTAAAATCTCTGTGTACTTGTTTCTGTATGAATAATAGATTGCAGATAATGATTATTAGAATACAAACAACCAGCTTGAAAATTGGTGAATTGCCATAGGTCTTATGCATTCATCAGTTGCTCTGTTAATTTTGTTCAATTTAGTATTGTGTGCAATGTTGGTCTCCTAATTTGAGGAAGGACATTATTGCTATTGAGGGAGTGCAGTGTAGGTTCGCCAGGTTAATTCCCGGGATGGCGGGACTGTCATAGGATGAAAGAATGTGTCATCTGGGCTTGCGTTCGCTATAATTTAGGATGAGAGGGCATCTTATTGAAACATATAAAATTCTTAGAGGATTGGGCAGGGTAGATGCAGGAAAAATGTTCCCGATGTTGGGGGAGTCCAGAACCAGGGGCACAGTTTAAGAATAAGGAGTAAGCCATTTAGAACTGAGATGAGGAAAAACTTTTTCACCCAGAGAGTTGTGAATCTGTGGAATTCTCTGCCACAGAATGCAGTGGAAGCCAATTCACTGGATGTTTTCAAGAGTGAGTTAGATTTAGCTCTTAGGGATAAGGGAATCAAGGGAATAGGGGAAAAAGCCGGAACGGGGTACTAATTTTGGATGATCAGCGATGATCATATTGAATGGCGGTGCTGGCTCAAAGGGCCAAATGGCCTACTCCTGCACCTATTTTCTCTGTGTCTATATTTATATGTTTCCATTTGATCACATCAGGTTTAGTTTACAGTGGTCGCTTTCTGATCTCTAAGTCAACAAGTTCTGCATTAAAATGGAAAAAGCAAGGAACTGCAGATGTTGGTTTACAAAGAAAACCTGATCAGGCAGGTTCCCTGGAGAACATGGACAGGTGATGTTTCGTGTTCATCTTCACACTGGTTCTGTTTTTGTTAACCAGCATCTATAGTTCCTTGTGTCTCTCCATTTAAAATGTATGTGATTGACTGCATTGACAATTAGGATCATATTTGGTTGTTTAGTGCTGTGAGGAAACAGCTCTACCTGCTGCACTACTGTAACGCCGCTCGTGTTTATATTTAATAAAGTCATATTTATTTTTGCTTTTAAAATTTCCCATAAATACAAGCTGTTGTAATTTTTTCAGAAGTCATATGATGCATGATATTTCCCAATATCTCATAAGGTCATAGTGATAGGAGTAGAATTAGGACTATCGGACTCTATTCCGCCATTCAATCATGGCTGATCTATCTCTCCCTCCAAACCCCATTCTCCTCCCTTCTCCCCATAACCTCTGACACCTGAACTAATCAAAAATCTACCTATCTCTGCCTTAAAAATATCCACTGACTTGGCTTCTAAGCCTTCTGGCGGAGCAGCAAGAACCAGAGTAATGATAAGATGCACCAACCTATGTGATATTTGTTCCAGTAATCTCGCTAATCGACTAAACAGACATTTGTTTGAGTGAATCTCTGCTCTCCAATTCCCAGTAAGTGCTTGTGGTATAAAGAAGCACAACATGGTTCATGAGTTACCATTTGGAATGTACAATCACATTTGTTGTTTGGAGACGGTAGTATTATTACAGTACATATACATTGCTTCAGTGCAGAAACATTCAGTACATACACATACACTAGTACATACACATCGATTGAGCACAAGGACTAATGCTTCAAGTTTAGTTTCCTGTGCACAATCAATGTGAATATGCATGTCTCTGTATAAATAATAGATAACCGAGAATGATTACTGTCATACACCAACTGACCACAAAAATCGCGATGTGCCTTAGGTCTTGTGAGTTCATTAGTTTCTCTAATAATTTTTAAGAATTAGTTTCTCTAAGAATTTCATTAGGTTTTGGTTCAATTCTTTACTATATTAAGCTCATATATATTTTATTCAGTAAAAGCAAATGAGGAATGTTCACACACCACTATCAGTGCAGATCTTTAGTTTTACAGCAACATGGAATATCACCCAAAACAGATATGTCAAAACAAGCAGATTTAACGGCACTTACAAAAAGAAACCAAAACATGCCTGAGGAGAAAGATAAATGCAGTGCTGGGCGGAAATTTGGATGGCAGCACAGTGGTCCAGCTGGCCGAGCTGCTGCCTCACAGCGCCAGAGACCCGCGTTCAATCCTGACCTTGGATGCTATTGGTGTGAAGTTTGCATGTTCTCCCTGAGACCGCATGGGTTTCCTTCGGGTGTTCCCGGTTTCCTCCCATATCCCAAAGATGTGTGGGTTTGTATGCTAATTGGTCTCTGTAGGGATTGGACACGAAAAGTGGGATAATGTAGAAATAGTGTGAATGGATGATCGATGGTTGGCAGGGACTCGGTGGGTCAAATAACCTGTTTCCACACTGTATATTTCAATCAACTCTTTCAATAAGAATTGGATGTTTTATTAATAACCTTAGGAATATATGAATGGAGTAAACCATTGGGCCTTTCTCCTACCAAGGGAAATTATATCTGACCTGTGATGAACTTCAAACAAATACCCTTTATGATAATTTTCTGCTATTTATCCATATAGCTTTGAATAATTTTATATAACAAGGCAGTCAAAATCAGGATTAAAATTAACAATTGACCAAGCATCAATTATCTTTTGCAAAAAAGCATTCCAATCTTTTTTTACCTTTTATTAATGGCAGCACTACCCAATTTTACTTCTAAACAATGTCTTCAATTTTAAGAGAGACAGAAGGAACTGCAAGTGCTGGTTTACAAAAAATGACACAAAATGCTCATAACTCAGTGGGTCAGGATGCTGCTGCCTGACCTGCAGAGTTACTCCAGCACTTTGTATCTTTTTTGGCTCCAATTATAAACTGTTCCTTCCATTCCCTTTTTGGAGAAATAGCTTCTCTCTATCTACCCTTGTTACACCCTTAGCCTTCTGAATTCCAGGAAATACAATAATTGTTTGTCTAATCCCTTGTCAATTGTAATTTCTGCAGTCCAGTTATTGTCATGAACATTTGCGATGACCAGAACTGCTATGTGTGGTCTGACCAGAGTTTTAGTAGTAGCAACACAACTTCTGTACTATTCTTTTTCCATTTAAATTCTAAAGGGAAGTATTGAATTTGAGTTTTGTTAACTTGCTGAAACTATCTGTAACATTTTCATGATTTAGTGAAGAGTCAGGACAGTTGAGTGTTTAGTTGTCATGTATACCGAAAATGGAACAATGAAATTCTTATTTGCAGCAGCATAACAGGCCTGTAAACACAGTACTCGTAGATAACATAATAAACAAGAAATCAATCAATTAAAATCCCCCAAATTATTGCAAAAACACAAAGTGCAGAAAAAAACCCAATTCATATATCTTAGTTTAGCTGGTATTGTCTAGAGCCCGATAGAGCCAGCACCACCATTCACTGTGATCATGGCTGATCATCCACATTCAGTACCGAGTTCCTGCCTTCTCATCATCTCCCCATCTCCCCTGATTCCGCTATCTTTAAGAGTATCTTACTCTCTCTTGAAAACATCCAGAGAATTGGCCTCCACTGCCTTCTGAGGCAGAGAAGGTGAAAAGGTTTTTCCTCATCTCCGTTCTAAATGGTCTACCCTTATTCTTAAATTGCATAAGATGAAGTTTATTTGCTGCGCATAGCTGGGCCAAATGTCTTCTCCTCCAGCTATATGCAGCGAATGTTTCTAAGATCAAATATTTTTTGTTATATAAGAAAGATTATGTGAAAAGCTCCTCCACCCATGAATCAAGAAGAAAATCTCAATGCTAAATACTAAAAAATATTCAGTCTGCTACTTGACATTCACTACCCACCAGAGATTAATTCACTCATAGTTTATCAGATCAGATTGCTCACTGAATATTTTTGGTGTTCAACAAAACCCTGATGGATATTCTATTTATAGCACCAGCAGCAGCGTATCAATGGGAGATAGCAAGTCCTAATGTAGCAGTTCATGGGACCAAAAAAAATAAATATGTGAAAGCAACTAATTCCACCGAGATTAAATTCCTCTGTATACAAGAACGATTAATGGCCTTCCGTTCAGCATGGATCATAACAACAACCAGAAGAGGCATCACTGAAAGCAATCAAAGAAAATAAAAGCCTCATGGTGCAGGGAGATTGGTGCAACTTGCTTAGTAATAGAGCAAGATGCTGGATTCATCTCACTCATCAGAAATCCTTAATAACCCACTTCTGATTCTATCATACATAGGCCATTAAGGCTTCTCACAGAATAAAGTTCATCTTGTATTTCATTTCTTTCCACTGTGCATAAATCCTGTATTATTGTCGTCCATGGTGTATTACAGTTCAGTTAGGGATAACTGCAGACTGCAATGAAACTTCAGAGTTTGTCTCCTCAGAGATAACGAGATCCACTTATTTAAAAAATGATGGAAGCTGACCTGTATCAGTATCTTCCTTTGTAAATTATGAGCCAATCACACTGCATACTTTGTGGCAAAACAACCCAGTGGTATGAACATTAAATTCTCCAATTATAAGGGGAAAAAAAACCCCACCATACGCTATTTTCCGTGCCTCTCCCATACACTAGGGCGTGCCCAATTCTCACACTATCTCCCATAACACTGTTACTCTGCTCCTCTCCCCTCCTTTGTACATTAATCTCCCATCGTAGAGTCCCCCATTTCCCTTTTATCCACCCTCTCTCTCCCCCTCGCCTTTCACATGCCCCACTCTCCTCAGTCTCTACATTTCACTCCTCCTCTCCTCTCATCTGACACCCTTTTGTCTCCTTTTCAACTCTAATCTTTGACAATCACTCCACACATCTGCCAATCAAATATCCCCTCACATGTATCCACCCATCATTAGACATTATTTACCTTGCTCCCTTGTTCATGATGCTCCCACTCATGAGATCTCAACATCTACCTTGTCAAGCCTCCTTAGGAAGTTAAATGTTTGAAGAAGCCCACTCCTTATTTTTACTAAATTCCAAGAATACATACCCAAACTCTTTAGCCTCTCTTGATTGTACAATCCTGAAATCCCAGGAATTAGCTGAGTGAATCTCCTTTGGACTGACTTCAATGCTGCTATATCCTTTTTTAAATTAAAGCCCCTGTACGAGGTAATTCACGAGTTCTCCCGAGTTTTCCCCTGATTCGAACTCAGAGAATGTCCGTAGCGGGTCCGTAGGAGTTCGTAGATGTCTCGTAGCGGCTCGTAATGCTAACGGTAGGTACTCGGGACATCCAGTAAACTCATGATGTTTCTTCATCCCTGTAAAAAATGTCCACGAGCAAAAAAAATACTCGTGATGAAAAAAATGTTTACTTTTTACTCGTACAGCTCGTACGAGTAAAAAGTAAAAAAATTTTTCATCACGAGTATTTTTTTTGCTCGTGGACATTTTTACAGGGATGAAGAAACATCATGAGTTTACTGGATGTCCCGAGTACCTACCGTTAGCATTACGAGCCGCTACGAGACATCTACGAACTCCTACGGACCCGCTACGGACATTCTCTGAGTTCGAATCAGGGGAAAACTCGGGAGAACTCATGAATTACCTCATACAGTGGGACTGGGGCTTAAGAGGGCCAAAACTGAGTGCAGTATTCCAGGTGAATAGTCAGCCGAATGTCCACACTGCATCTATCAATCTTTTCATCATTTTTAATATTATCGACAAAGTTGAAACCTTACATTTTGTTCCCTCCTCCACCCTTAATGTAAATAGTAAGTAATTGAAGGCCATGAATTTTCCTCTAATTTCCTCATAATCTCTCCAGCAGAGGTTCCTTCCTAGTTCTACCTATGCATTCAAGGCCACATAGACCATGACTACTGGATCCTCCTCTTGCCATTCCAAGTTCGCTTCAACCCAGAGGAGATGTTCTTAACCTTGGCATCTTTGCAGCATCTCTGTCTTCATAGCACCGATCAGTATTTGTTCCTCTAACCAAGCTATCCTAAATGCCACTACATTTCTCTTCCCCCCACCACTTTCCAAGTTATAGGAGTAGAATTAGGCCATTCGGCCCATCGAGTCTACTCCACCATTCAATCATGGCTGATCTCTGCCTCCTATTCCCATTTTCCTGGCTTCTCCCCATTACCCTTGACACCAGTTCTAATCAAGAATTTGTCTTTCACTGCCTTAAAAACCTCTTCTGCTTGAATCACTCCCTCAGCCATGGTGCTATGGACAGCTTGCACATTTTCCCAGCTGTCGCCACCCTCGTGCTCTCAGGAAGTTGAAACCCGTGCCTGTTACAAGGGTAAGGGCCGAGGCTCCTGTAGATCTGGATCCCTCTACCTGCCTCTCCTGCAATCACATTATCTTGTCCCTGACCTTTGTCAATTTAATGGTAGTTAATCTGACAGTGTCGATGACTCCTGGAATATGATAACCTAATAATTATCATCCTTTTGTCAAAGTGCCTGGGAGCCTGGATGCATGCTAATTTACTGGGAATATTGCATGCAGTTCTGGTCCCTCCATTACAGAAAAGATGTGGAAGCCTTGGAGCGGGTGCAGCCAAGGCTTACCAGAATGATGTCTGTATTGGGTGGCGTTAGGAACTGTAGATGCTGTATGACAAAAAAACCCCACAAAGTGCTGAAGTACCTAAGCAGGTCAGGCAACATCTCTGGAGAAGTTCGACAGACTTGGATTGTTTTCTCCGGAATGCCGGAGGTTGAAAGGTTGAAAGGTTGAAAGGTTGAAGGTTGAATGGTTGAATTTATTGTCACATACACCTAGGTGTAGTGAAATTCTTTTTGCCAATGCAGCACATAAAAAAGAATACAAACATAGCAATAATAAATAGCTTCAACATAAAAACATAAAAACATCCCCCCACAATGGTTCCCATTATGGGGGAAGGCACAAAGTCCAGTCCCATCCCCAATGTTCACCCATAGTCGGGCCTATTGAGGCCTCCACAGTTGCCTCTACGGAGGCCCGATGTTCCAGGCCGTCCTCGCCGGGTGATGGTGTTCC
Organism: Amblyraja radiata; assembly: GCF_010909765.2. Taxonomy (NCBI): domain Eukaryota; kingdom Metazoa; phylum Chordata; class Chondrichthyes; order Rajiformes; family Rajidae; genus Amblyraja; species Amblyraja radiata. Next base: position 40,062,587 of record NC_045964.1, on the reverse strand, counting down.
GGCGTCGGGAGAGTCCTCTCAGCGGCTTGGGAACCCTGGAACGGCCGCCTCCCTACTCGAGACTGTGGCTTCCGGAGCCGACAAGGCCGCGCCGAATGGAGCTCAACTGGCGGTCTCGTCGCGAGATCCCAGGCTCCCGATGTAAGTTCGGCGCCGCCGCCCGCAGCTCCGCGATGTTTTTAACGCCGGTCCCAGCTCACCGGAGTTCCAGCGCGGCGACTCAGGCAAGGCCCCGCCCGCCCCGCAATGGCGCTCCAGCGCAGCACCGCCGTCCTCACACCCGCAGCTCTGCCGCCGCCGATGCCGGTGCCGCTGCCGCCGATGCCGGTACCGCCGCCGCCAATGCCGGTGCCGCCGCCGCCGCCGCCGCCGCCGATGCTGAGGCTCAGGGCGGTCCCCTCGCTCCTCAGACCCGCAGCTCCGCAGCCGCCGCCGATGCCGCCGATGCCCCGGGCGGCCCCCTCAGGAAACGCCGCTCCAGGCCCGCTGGTAGGCCGCGAGGACGGGTCGAAAGTGCAGCCCGGAGAAAAGCTGCATCTCCAACCAGGTAGGGACCCTGAAAATTAGTTTCCCCCTTCCCCCCCCTCCCCCACACATAAAAAAGCTAGAACTCCTCAAAAACAAAACACTAAACTAACTAAAAATAAGAAAAAAGATGAAAAAACAGACAGCTGCAGGCTAGGCAGCCATACCCCCTACAGGTCGGCGCCTGAGGGGAGACCTAATAGAAGTATATACAATTATGAGAGGCATAGATAGGGTAAAAAGAGCAAATCTTCCCAGGATGGAGATGTCAAAGACCAGAGGGCATAGCTTTAAGGTGAGAGGGCCAAAGTTTAAAGGAACTGTGCGAGACAAGTATTTTGCATAGCCTGGAACGTGCTGCCAGAATAGTGGCGGAGGCAGATATGATAGCGGCATTTAAGAGACACTTGTTAGGCACATGGAAATGTAGGAATGGAAGGATATTAATCATGTGTAGGCAGATAAGATTTGAGTATATCACGCTTGGCACAGACAATGTAAGCTGAAGAGCCCGTTCCTGTGCTGGGCTGTTCTATGCTCTATGTTCATCACACAGAATTTCTCGAGCATCAAACACCTCATTATTTACGTCAAAGGGGTTCACCAGCTTTCACATATTATAACAACAATATATCATCTGCGCAACCACCTGCTCTAGTTAATTGGCAGTATTTATTAGTTTGTACTAGTTTTCACCACATTAAACATACAGACTCTTCTATACCAATATGTCCTGATTTAGTGCAGGAAGGAACTGCAGATGCTGGTTTAAACCCAAGATAGACACAAAATGCTGGAGTAATTCAGCGGGACAGGCAGCATTTCTGGAGAGAAGGAATGGGTGACGTTTTGGGTCGAGACCCATTCCTTCTCTCCGCAGATGCTGCCTATCCCGCTGAGTTACTCCAGAATTTTGTATCTGTCCTGATTTATATTTGGATGTTGGCGCAGTAGGTAAGAGCCATGAGCCTTCATTATCAGGCAATGAGCACAACGAATGTGGTCAGTCCAACATATTAGAAATCTAAAACACAAAGCGGGGAGTAACTCAGCGGGTGGGGCAGCATCTGTGGAGGAAATGGACAGGTGTTTTTTCAGATCTCAAGATTCCAGCATCTGCAGTTCCATATTAGAGAACTAGTCTGACATAAATAGAAACACTGTACTCCTTTTTAGTCCCTGTAAAGTCTTTGTGGAAAATTATCTTTTGCATTGGATGTTATGCTGGTTTAAAAATAATGCACTGAAAAGCTGGGTGGTCATCATATAAAATGTTAAACAAAAGTTATATTGTGTTTCTTTATTTTCCCATGTTTTTATTATATGGGATTTTATTGCAACAATGTCAGCGCAAAATCCCAGAAGACGATAAATGAACTTCTGTTTGGGAGAAACAAACGGAGTGAGTACTCAATAAGGCCCAGAACTCAATCTTCAAACTCAGCTTCATCCTCGTTTTGTAAGCTGATTAATCATTCTTTAAACAGAAAACAACTTTCATCACAATTTTCCCATTGGCATCATGGTATTGGTTATAGGCCAACTAACATTACGGGTTATTGATTTTCTTATGTTTTACACAGAAAAACTGATGATCTCTCTTTCCCTCTTGGCAGCTGGAAGTCCAAATCTGTTGTAGCTCCTGCTGTACATATACTTGTTCTATCACTCGCTTCCTGCATTCTCTCTACTTTTTCCTCAACTTTTTTCCTCCATTATGTACGGCCTGTTTGCCATTAGTGCTGCATGCAAATGCCCTCTTGGTCACTTGTTCCAAGAACTGCTGCCCCTGCCTAATGAGTAAGATTGGATCTATCTTTTTCAAATTCCAGGTTTAGAGAATTTAGTTTAGAGAGATAGAGCTCGGAAACAGGCCCTACGGACCACCGAGTCCGTACCAACAAGCGATCCCCGCACATTAACACTATCCTACTAGGTACAATTTATGCATACATCAAGCCAATTAACCTACATACCTGTATGTCTTTGGCATGTGCGAGGAAACCAAAGATCTCAGAGAAAACCCATGCGGTCACGGGGAGAAGGTACAAACTCCGTACAGGCAGCACCCGTAGTTGGGTTATTTGATGCTGAGTTAAACTAATCTCCTTCGCCTGCACATGATCCATGTTTCTCCATTCCCTACATATCCATGTGTCTGGCCAAAAACCTCTTCAATGCCACTATCAGGTCTGCCCCCATCACCCTTGTCTAAAATGCATAACATGTCCACTTGGCAGCTGCTTCCCACTTTCCCTTTGATTCTGAACTCTCAGTCTGGTGTGAAAGGATACAAGTTGAGCTGATGCCTCACAGCGCCCCAGAGACACAGGTCGCTTCTTGACTTTGATTGCTGTCCGTGTAGAGCTTGCACGTTCTCCCCGTGACCGACCGCATGGGTTTCCACTCCGGTTTCCTCCTACATCCCAAAGACGTACAGGTTTGTAGGTTAATTGGCCTCTGTAAAATTGCCCCTAAATTGTAGGGAATGGATGAGAAAGTGGAATAAGATGGAACTAGTGTGAATGGGTGATTGATGGTCTCCGTGTTTCGGTTGGCTGAATTGCCTGTTTCTATGCTGTATCCTTAAAAGAAAGACAGAACTTGAACTTTATTTCGCCTTCCATCACAGTGAGGAATATGTAGGAGTCACTGTGGTGGATGTTCATGTTAAAATGTGTTTTTGAAGTGATCTGTTACTTTTAATTGTATGGCTGACCTGGCCAATGAAATTCCTCGTATGTTGCAAAACATACTTGGCGAATAAAATGTGATTCTGATTACCTTCTACAAATCCAACATTTACTAAAACATCAACACACAGTATATTTTGCTCTTTACATCAGAAGCAGTTCGCCAAGGTACCTGCCTATAAATAGTTAACACTCCTCTCCATTTTACCAGCATTTTACTTGACTGTTACATTTGAGCAGAGTTCAGTTGATCTTGTATTTTTTCCAAGTGTTCTGGGTCTGTTCCCTTTTGCCTTTCACAATATTGAAACCTTTGTGCACAATCCAGAGTCTGTCACAATAAGAAGTCTTAGCTGTTGGTCTGATTCCTGCTATTTCCCCTGAAGCTGTTTGTGCAGCAATCTAGATATGCAGTCTGACAGTTCTGGTCAGTAAAAGCATCAGCTTTGGAAATAAGCTCGGCATTGACCTGTTCCAGGCATGTGTCTCTGCCCCACAGTTTACAATCCATTATCCTTACTTGACTCAGTGATTCACAGCAGAGTCCTGAGTTCACCCTTTCTTGAAGGATAGACAGCATCTCTAGCGAAAAGGAATAGGTGACCTTTCAGGTCGAGACCCTTCTTCAGACTGAGAGTCAGGGGAAAGGGAAACAAGAGATATAGACGGTGATGCCGAGAGCTATAACATAAATGAATGACAGATATGCAAAAAAGTGTCAATGATAAAGGAAACAAGCCAGGATGGAAACACAGCTAACAATGGTCTATTTCCTTTATCATCATTACTTTCTTGGATGTCTTTCCCACTTTTTTCTAGAACTCTCTCATCACCATCTATATGTCTCCCTTTCCCCTGACTCTCCGTCTGAAGAAGAGTCTCGACCTGAAACATCACCTATTCCTTTTCTCCAGAGATGTTGTCTGACCTGCTGAGTTACTCCTGATTTTGCATCTACTATAGTCACATCCATTTACATATTGATCATGCGGCCAATTTGCAGGAAAAGTAGAAGTCATCTGAAAATCCAAAATGACACTTTCCTTCTGTAACTGCGTGGATTTCCTCCGGGTGCTCCGATTTCCTCCCACATCCCAAAGATGTGTGGGATTGTAGGTTAATTACCACTTTAACTTGCCTGTAGTGTGTAGGGAGTGGATGAGAATGTCGGATAACATAAAACCAGTGTGAATAGGTTATCAATGGTTGGCGTGGACATGGTGAGTCCAGGGCCTGTTTCCATACTGTTACTTTAAACTAAACTAAACTAAAGTTAATGTTATAACTGAAAGTCAAACTATCTGAATGGAACACAAAGTGCTGGAGTAACTCAACAGGTCAGGCAGCATCTCTGGAGGACATGATTAGATGACGTTACAGGTCGGGACCCTTTTTCATATGTCACCTATTCATGTCCTCCAGAGATACTGCCTGACTCACTGAGCTACTCAAGCACGTTGTGTTGTACACAAGATACCAGCATCTGCAGTTCCTTGTGTCCAAATTATATGAACAGTCTGTTTCTGTGCTACACATTCGATATAATCGAGAAGCAAGTGTCAGTGACAAAATCTCCAGCTGAACTGATAAACAATTTCCATGAAGATGGAGCAACTTCCCTGCCCACTGCTGTCAGGCATCATCTCAATATTATTCCCGTCACCTGTTATGTGGCACCCATCAAGCTAGTTGGAAGTTCAGTCACATGAAATACATTTTAGAGAGCAAATTAGGAAGCTAATTTTGAATAGACATAAGGGATGCTGGTTTACATAAAAAGACAAAGTGCGGAGATACTCAGCAGGACAGGCAGCATCTCTGGAGAACCATACCAGTCTGAAGAAGGGTCCTGTCCTGCAATGTCACCTATCCATGTTCTCCAGGGATGTTGCCTCATCCGCTGAATTACTCCAGCAGCTTATGTAGTTTTTTTGCTCATGTCGTTTACTATTTGGAGTACCTGTACTGATAAAGACTGGGATATGCATGTAAGATTAAAGAAGCTGCAATGTTATTAATATGCTTTTTAGATTATATTTTAAAAATCCTTCATACTGTGAAATATTAATATGAACAAATTACAAAAGACAAATATAAAATTAGGCTTTAAGGGCAGGGAGCTTGCCGAACAATAAAGCTAACTTAATGTGGCACTAAAAGCTCTCATGCATCTTCTGTGTAACTATGCAGAAGCTTTTTAGGATACTTTGGAGTAAGGTGGGTTTATCAGAATTTATTTCTGCAATTCTTCTGGGAACATTGAGTGCAGGGAGGAGTGCAGTGATGACATGGATGTGCTAATAATGTGAAGGCACAGGTTATGTTAACTTGCAAATAATTCATAACATGAGAAATAGAAGCAGGTGTTGCTCCTAAACCTGTTCTGTCATTTAATATGATCATAAGTATTTCAGTTCCTTTAGTCAACGGAACTGGCCAAACTCCATAACTCTTGACTTTGTTAATGTCCAATAATCTATTAATAGCGCACACCATAGCACAAGGACAGGCTCCTTGGCCCTAAATGTCTGTACTGAACATGATGCCGTTAAACGAATCTCCTCTGCCTGCACGTGATACATATCCGTCCATTCCCTGTATACCCATATGCTTATCAGTTCAGTTTAGTTTATTGTCACCGAGGTACAGTGAGTGAAAAGCTTTTTGTTGTGTGCTAACCAGTCAGCAGAAAGACTGAAGAAGGGTTTCGGCCTGAAACGTTGCTTGTTTTCTTCGCTCCATAGATGCTGCCACACCCGCTGAGTTTCTCCAGCACTTTTGTCTACCAGCAGAAAGACAATACCTGATTACAACCAATTAATTTGCAGTGTATAGATACAAGATAAAGGAATAACATTTTGCAGGGTAAAGCCAGCAAAGTCTGAGGGACATCATAGAAGTAGATAGGAGTTCAGCACTGCTCTCTGGTTGTGGTAGGATGATTCCGTTGCCTGATAACAGCAAACCTCTTAAATGCCACTATTGTATCTGCCTCCACCATCATCGCGGATAGTGTATTCCAGGTACCCACCAATCTCTGTGAAAATGTTGCCCTGAACATTTCCTTTAACCTTTGCCCCTTTCACCTTAAAGCTATTCAGTAACATTTTTGACATTTCCACCCTGGGAAAATGTTCTGACTGGCTAAACTATTGATGCCTCTCATTATTTTACATACTTCTATCAGGTCTCCCGTCAACTTCTGGCAATCCAGAAAAAATAATCCAAGTCTGTCCAATCTCTTCTTGTAGCTACTACCCTCTAATCCAGGCAGCGTTAAACCTCTATGAATCCTCTCTAAAAATTCCATATCTTTCCTCTAATGGGACAACCAGAACTGCACACAATGTTCCAAGTGTATCAAAAACAAAATCTTGTTGAGCTGCATCATAAGTTCCTCACTCTTGTACTAAATACCCCGACCAATGAAGGCAAGAATACCACATGCCATCTTCACCTGGTTCTATTAGCTGCACTATAGAAACATAGAAACATAGAACAATAGGTGCAGGAGTAGGCCATTTGGCCCTTCGAGCCTGCACCGCCAGTCGATATGATCATGGCTGATCATCCAACTCAGTATCCCATCCCTGCCTCTCTCCATACCCCCTGATCCCTTTAGCCACAAGGGCCACATCTAACTCCCTCTTAAATATAGCCAATGAACTGGCCTCAACTACTTTCTGTGGCAGAGAATTCCACAGATTCACCACTCTCTGTGTAAAAAATGATTTTCTCATCTCGGTCCTAAAAAACTTCCCTCTTATCCTTAAACTGTGACCCCCTAGTTCTGGACTTCCCCAACATCGGGAATAATCTTCCTGCATCTAGCCTGTCCAACCCCTTAAGAATTTTGTAAGTTTCTATAAGATCCCCCCTCCATCTTCTAAATTCTAGCGTGTACAAGCCCAGTCTATCCAGTCTTTCTTCATATGAAAGTCCTGCCATCCCAGGAATCAGTCTGGTGAACCTTCTCTGTACTCTCGCTATGGCAAGAATGTCTTTCCTCAGATTAGGAGACCAAAACTGTACGCAATACTCCAGGTACTCACCAAGGCCCTGTACAACTGCAGTAGAACCTTCCGGCTCTTATACTCAAATCCTTTTGCTATGAGTGCTAACATACCATTTGTTTTCTTCACTGCCTGCTGCATCTGCATTCCTACTTTCAATGGCTGGTGTACCATGAAACCCAGGTCTCGTTGCACCAATTATGCCACCAAATCATTCTATCTTTTCTAACAATATAATGTCAATATATAACATGAATAAAATCATGATAAAGCACAAACGGAAGAGATAAGGTGAATGCGCAAAGTCTTTACCCCAGATAAGGGGAATCAAGAATTAGAAGGCATAGTTTGTGCATTCACCTTATCTCTTCCGTTTGTGCTTTATCATGATTTTATTCATGTTATATATTGACATTGTGCGAGGGAAAGATTTAATAGGAACCTGAGGGGCAATCTTTCAACATATGTGGGTATATAGAATGAGCGGCCAGAGGAAATAAACTAATTTAATTGAGGTAGGTACAATAACAACATTTGGATAGATGCAGGATAGGAAAAGTTTAAGAGGGCCAAACACAAGCAAATGGGACTCACTTAAATCGGGCATCTTGGTCGGCATGGACACATTTGGCTGAAGGGCCTATTACTGTGCTGCTCTCTGGCTCTCCGACTCTATAATAACATTTCTTTTAAAAACAAAATAATTTACAACTTTCACTTTACTTCTTTCTTTCCTACCTTTTCCTATGTTCTTTTTTTTCCGCCTAATGTATTTTTTTCCGTCCCTTTCTCAAAGAAAATGCATTAGAGATATTTTTCTTGTTTTACTAGAAGAGACATTAAGGCACTTTACCCTTTAATTCCCCAAAGCAACATTCTATGAGATTTGACTGCAAGAAAATTCTTGAAATAAAAAGTCAAGAATTGCCAAGAAGCTAAACAGCTCCTTGATAGGTGTAATTGATTAAAAGTCCACAGCTTCAGCTGTAAAGTGATAACATTTTCACATAATGGCCCAGAAAAAAACTGCAGAAAATGAAGATTTATCTGCAGGGCTGTGTTGGTGGAAAATAAAGCATGTCTCAGGAGGAAAAGAGTTGATGTTCATTCAGTTTAAAGAGCTGCTGCTCATCCAACAGATGCACTTGCTCGAGTTGTCAATCACAGAGACCTCAATGGACCAAGTTATACACAGGCTTCAGCAGTTTAATGATTCTGCAGCATTAAAGGCAGTGACCAAGGGGTGGGGGTGGGGGGAGGGTGTGGTTAAGGGGGGATGGTGGGGGGGGGGGGGGGGGGGGGGGAGTGGGAGCGGGAGCCTGGGCCTGGACTGTGACACAAAGCTCCAAAACACTCCATCCTTTTTAGATGCAGCTTTCGTTAGACCACATTTGAAGTGTTGCACGCAGTTCTGGATTTACCTTTGCAGGAAGAATATGTAGGCTTTGAAGAGGGTGCTGAAGAGGATTACCAGAGTGTTGCCTGGATTTGTGGATATTATCTACAAGAAGAGGATGGACAAACTTGAATTTTTTTCTCTGCAAATGCTAGAGTTTGAGGGTAGAAATGTATAAAATTAGGAGAGGCATAGGTAGGGTAGTCAGACAGAACTTTTTTCCAAGGGTGGAAATGTTAAAGACAAGAGGGCACAGCTTTCAAATGAGAGGGGCAAAGTTATAGGAGATGTGAGGAGCAAGATTTTTACACAGAGGGTGGTAGATGCCCAGAACATGCAGCCAAGGCTGGCGATGGGTGCCGATGCAATACTGATGTTTAAGAAGCTTTTAGATGGGGATTTAGAAATACAGGGAATGGAAGGATATGAATCATGTGCATGCAGATGAGATTAGTTTATCCGAGCATCATGTTCAGCACGGACATCGTGGGGCCAAAGGGACTGTTCCTTTGTCATAATTTGCTGTGCTCTATGTTCTGTGATAATGGAACCCAAAACATCGCCTATTCCTTCGATCCTTAGATGCTACCTAACCCGCTGAGTTTCTCCAGCATTTTTGTCTACCATCGATTAAAATCAGATTAGATCTAATCCTCAGTATAGGGATTGCACAGTCGTGCAGCCAATACAGCTGCTGCATCATAGCACCAGAGATTTAGGTTTAAGCATGACCTCCAGTACTGTCTGTGCGGAGTTTGCATGATCTCCCCTTGTCTATGTGAGTTTACTCCTGGTGCTCTACATACTTTCTACATCTCCAAAAGTTGTAGGTTGGTAGGTTAATTGCCACTAGGTTTAATTGCCGCTAAGAAGGTTTGTATGACTCTAGACGCTATGTATGACTCTTGTATGACTCTAGACTCACTGTGCTGTATGACTCTAGACTTTATGCATCACAGTGGGTGACACAATGGTGCAGCTGATAAAGTATCCCTCGTGCCAACATAGACCTGGGTTCAATCCTGACTTTCGTGCTGTCTGTGTGGAGTTTGATGTTCTCCCTGTGACCGTATGGGTTTCCTCCAGATGCTTTAGTTTCCTCCCAAAGAAGTGCAGGATTGTAGGTGAATTGACCTCTGTAAGTTGCCCCCAAGTGTCCAGGGAGTGGATGAGAAAATGGGGGAACATCGAACTAATTGAGCAGGTGATTGATGGCTGGTGTGGACTCAGTGGGTCGAAGGACCTGGCTCCATGTTCTATATTTAAACTGAGCAAGGCCTCTATTCCAAGAGCATGTTATGATTTATCATGCCAAACGTGACAGTGATGTTGAAAATGATTGAGCAACGTAATCCACTACAGCAAACAATTCAAGAGGATGGCCTTGTGATTTTGACTAGGATTTCCTCTAAACCCACCACTCTTAAGTGAAAAAGTTGCCTCTCAGGTTCCTATTAAATCTTTACCCTCTCACCCTAAACCTATGGCCACTTGGTCCTGATTCCATTATTCTCAATAAAAGACTCTATGCATTTATCCTATCTATTCCCCTTATGATTTTACACATCTCAGTAAGATCAATCCTTAGCCTCCTTTGCTTCAAGCAATAAAGTCATAGCTTGCCGAATCTCTACCTGCAGTGCAGGTCTTCAGGTCCTGTCAACTAGAAGTCATGTATCATTCATTCATCCTCGTAAATCTTTTCTGCACTCTTTCCAGCTGAATAACATCCTTCCTATAACAGGGTGACTAAAACAAATTGCTGCTTCTAGAGAAACAAACTTTTACCACTGTCAATATCCAAAGTTCTGCTGTGGTTTTTGCCACAATTCTTCAGTGATGCACAGCAAACCTTGCCCAGTAACCAGGGCCCAGGTAGCAAGAACAAAGGGCATGTTCCTGGCCCCAGTACACCTCCAATGACCTTCTAACAGCTTTTGCTTTCAATAGACTTTCCATTCTTTGCATTTCAGTGACGTTTAGAAATTTTTGGAAAAAATCTATTTATTTAACGCTGCCATTCTTTAAAGACATAACTATTCTTTGAAATAAGAATCCTGACTACGAGTGCTCTTTGTATGGAGTTTGTATGTTCCCCCTGTGACCACATGGGTTTTCCCTGGGTGCTCCAGTTTGCATTTCAAAGATGTAAATGTTTATAGGTTCATTGGCTTCTGTAAATTCTCCTTAGTATGTAGGATAGTGCTAGTGTTCGGGGTGATTGCTGGTCGGCATAGAATCTGTGGGACAAAGGACCTGTTTTCACGCTGTATCTCTAAAGTCTAAATAATTTGCTTATCATATGAAGGTTAGGATTACTATTGAAATGAATGTGATTATGTTAGAGCTGTGCAGCACAGGAACATGCCCTTCAGCCCACTATGTCTCTGCCAAACGTGGCGCCAGGATAAACTAATCCCATCTGTCTACATGCAATCCATATCCCTCCTTTCCCTGGTTATTTAAAAGCCTGTTAATTGCCATTGCCGCAGTGCATTAGATCATCATATTATAATTAGTTTGTTTTATTAGATTATAATATTAGATGCATGGGTGCAGCGTAGGTTTACAAGGTTAATTTCCAGGATGGCGGGACTGTCATATGCTGAGAGAATGAAGCAACTGGGCTTGTACACTCTGGAGTTTAGAAGGATGAGAGGTTATCGCATTGAAACATATAAGATTGTTAAGGGTTTGGACATGCTAGAGGCAGGAAACATGTTCCCGATGTTGGGGGAGTCCAAAACCAAGGGTCACAGTTTACGAATAAGGAGTAAGCCATTTAGCACGGAGACAAGGAAACAATTTTTCTCACAGAGAGTGGTGAGTCTGTGGAATTCTTTGCCTCACAGGGTGGTGGAGGCAGGTTCTCTGGATGCTTTCAATAGAGAGCTTGATAGGGCTCTTAAAAATAGCGGTCAGGGGATACGGGGATAAGGCAGGAGTGGGGTACTGATTGGGGATGATCAGCCATGATCACATTGAATGGCGATGCTGGCTCGAAGGGCAGAATGGCCTTCTCCTGCACCTATTGTCTATTGTCTATTGTGAATTGTCTTTGTTCTTCAAGATGGCCATGAAGTTTCTCCAAAGGAATGCCTGGCCCTCTGATCCTTGATCCAGGGATTAAGGGGACTATGAAGGCATGAGAGGGGAGCTGGCCAAAGTAGACTGGAAAGGGATCCTAGCAGGAATGATGGTGGAACAGCAATGGCAGGAATTTCTGGGCATAATCTGGAAGACGCAGGATCATTTCATTCCAAAAAGTAGGAGGCAACCATGGCCGACAAGAGAAGTTAGGGATAGAATAAAACTAAAAGAAAAGATGTATAACACCGCAAAGAGTAGCCGGAAGCCAGAGGATTGGGAAACTTTCATAGGACAACAGAAGGAAACAAAATGGGCAATACGGGCTGAAAAGATGAAGTACGAGGGGAAGCTGGCCAGGAATATAAAGAAGGACAGTAAAAGCTTCTTTAGATATGTTAAGGGAAAAAAGTAGCAAAGTCAAATGTGGGTCCCTTGAAGGCAGACATGGGTGAAATTATTATGGGCACCAAGGAAATGGCAGAAGAGTTGAATAGGTACTTCGAATCTGTCTTCACTAAGGAAGACACAAACAATCTTCCAGATGTACTGGAGGACAGAGGATCTAAGGGGGTAGAGGAACTGAAAGAAATTTTCATTAGGCGAGAAATAGTATTGGGTAGGCTAATGGGACTGAAGGATGATAAATCCCCTGGGCCTGATGGTCTGCATCCCAGGGTCCTCAGGGAGGTGGCTCTAGAAATAGTGGACGCATTGGTGATCATTTTCCAATGTTCAATAGATTGAGGATTAGTTCCTGTGGATTGGAGGATAGCTAATGTTATCCCACTTTTCAAGAAAGGAGCGAGAGAGAAAACAGGGAATTATAGACCAGTTAGCCTGACTTCGGTGGTGGGAAAGATGCTGGAGTCAATTAGTAAAGAGGTAATAATGGGGCATTTGGATAGCTGGAAAGTGATTAGTGCAAGTGAACGGATTTATGAAAGGGAAATCATGCTTGACTAATCTTCTGGAATCTTTTGAGGATGTGACAAGTAAAATGGATGAAGGTTCAGGAGATTGATCCCTGGGATGGCGGGACTGTCATATGAGGAAAAATTGAAAAGACGAGGCTTGTATTCACTGGAGTTTAGAATCATGAGGGTGGATCTTATAGAAACATATAAAATTATAAAAGGACTGGACAAACTAGATGCAAGAAAATGCTCCCAATGTTGGGCGAGTTCAGAACCAGGGGCCACAGTCTTAGAATAAAGGGGTGGCCATTTAAAACTGAGGTGAGAAAAAACTTTTTCACCCAGAGAGTTGTGAATTTATGGAATTCCCTGCCTCAGACGGCAGTGGAGGACAAATCACTGGATGGATTCAAGAGAGAGTTAGATAGAGCTCTAGGGGCTAGTGGAGTCAAGGGATATGGGGAGAAGGATGGCACGGGTTATTGATAAGGGACGATCAGCCATGATCACAATGAATGGCGGTGCTGGCTTGAAGGGCCGAATGGCCTCCTCCTGCACCTATTTTCTTTGTTTCTATGTTTCAACCAGATCTGATGATACCCAAACATTTTTCTCCAATGGGGTCTCCAATGGAGGAGGACTGGCCAAGCTCTGTGCCGTCCACCACAGTGATGAATGCTGTGGTGGATGTTTGTGTAAAATTTTTATTGTGGTTGTGTTCTTTATTATTGTACCGCTGCTGGCAACCCAAATACCACCGACCTTGGTTGTGTGGCAATTAAATTATTTCAAATTATTTCAATTTCAAATGATGTAGAAAGAGAAACATTGTCCTAAAAGGATTATAAGTATTTTCATAGAATGAAGAACTGTACAGCACAAAAACAGGCCCTTCAACCCATAATGTCTGTGCCAAACATGATGCCAAGATAAACTAATCTCATCCGCTTGCACCTGATTCAAAGTCCTCCATTCCCTGCACATCCACATGTTTGCATAAAAGCCTCTTCGACACCACTGTTCCTGTTTAAACAAAAAAGGCATTACTAACAATGCATGACTTCTAGCTCTCTCCGCAATAGACAAAATGGATTGGAAAATGGCATATATTGCATTCAATTTTTTTTTTCAACAAGAACAAACAATAGCACTTTATCAATTGGACAACATGTACCCAATCTGAATCAGCATTAGTTTCAGCACTAAATTCATGAGGCTTTGATTTTTTGGCATCCCCAGTCAATGAACAGTCGGCATAAATGACGACCTTTTTCATGGTTTACTTATAAATATTCATCCACACTCGACTGGAGTCTGAGTGAAAGCAACTAAATTAATTTTATTTCAAATGAAATGTATGACTGGCATTTAAATGGTAACAATCTGAGTGCAGAATAGATCAACACATCAACAACAACAAAAATATAGCTAAATACAGATAAAAGGAAAAGCAAATTACTTGATTATTTGTGGTATGAGAAGATATAATACTATCAGCGCTGTTGCTAGGCATCAACTTTAAGGGAAGATTTTACTAGGTACAACCCTGGATTATTTGGGTGAAGTGAAAATTGATAAACAGAGCTGAACAAAGTGAATGGCTATTTGATTTTCTCCATTTAAATTAATGGAAGGAAATCGGATTTAACAGGCATGCAAAATTACCTGCACAAGTGACTGATATGCCAGAGTCTGACAATCCATCTGTCTAGCATCCATGATTCCAGAAATTAACCTGTTAATTCTCTGTGTGTTTTCTTGTGGAAAGATTTTAGAATAGACTTTCATTAGTTAGATTCAATAGCATCTCAATGGTTCAATGGTGGGTTATTGTCACATGTCACTTCATCAGTCTGAGTATTGAGTAGAGAAGTTGGGATGCTATATGACAGTTGTACAAAACATTCATGAGGCCACATTTGGAGCATTGTGTTCAGTTTTGATTATCCAGTTACAGGAAATGTTATGAATTTGGAAAAGGTGCAGAGAGGATTTACGAGGATGTTGCCAGGATTTGAGGGCCTGAGCTGGACGGAGAGCTTGAGCAGGTTAGGATTTTATTCCGTGTAGTGCAAGAGAATGAGGGGTGATCTTATGGGGTTTATAAGATCATGAAAGGAATATATAGGGTAAATGTACAAAGCTTTTTACCCAGAGTAGGGGAATCATAAGACTGCAAATAAGCACATAAGAGGGGAAAGATTTAATAGGAGCCAGAGGGGTAACTTTTTTTTACACAAAGAGTGGTTGATATATGGAACAAGTTGCTAGAGGAGGTTGTTGAGGTAGGAACCGTCACAAGATTTCAAAGGACAGGTACATGGATAGGAAAGCTTTAGAGGGATACTAGACTGGGTCTGTTCCCCCAGCACGCGGTGGGGGGAGGAGGTGCTGCGGCTTCACACACACACTAATCACCCTGCACACACACAGGAGGGGGAGGGGGTAGAGGGGTGTGAGAGGGGGGAGATGGGGTGGGGAGATGGGAGGGAGGGGAGACCACTGGGTCCCGTCACCTCAACGTGCAGCTGCGGGGGGCGGGGGGGGGGTGGGGAGCGGCTTCACATGTACACTAAGCACCTGCCACACACTCAGGGGGGGGAGGGGGTGGGAGATAAGTGGGGGGAGGGGGAGACGGGGTGGGGAGAGGGGAGGGTAGGGAGAGGGGGAGGGAGAGGAGGGGGAAAGGGGGGGGGAAAGAGGAGCGAGGAGAGAGGGGTGAAGGGTGAGGAGAGAGGGGGTGAGAGGGGGAGGAGGAATGGTGGAGATGGGGGAGAGATTGGGGAGGGGAGGAGAGGGGGAAGGGAGAGAGGGATAGGGGGTGGGAGAGGTGGGGGAGGGGATGTGAGAATGGCGGGGGAGGGGTGGAGAGAGGGGATTGGGCAAGGGGAGAGAGGGGTAGGGAGAAGGGAGAGAGGTGTAGGGGAAGGGAGGGGGGAGGGGAGTGATGGGTGGGGGGAGGGCAGAAGGGTGGTGAGGGGGGAGAGAAGAGGCACAGTGGGAAGGGAGGGGAAAAGGGGTAGGGGAGGGGTGGAAGGGGAGTGAGGGATGGGGGAGAGAGGGGGAGGGAGTAGGAGGGGGAGGGAGGGGGAGGAGATGGGGAGAGGGGTGAGGAGAGGGGAGAAGAGAGGGGTGATAAGGGAGGGGTGAGGAGAGAGGGGTGAGGAGAGAGAGGTGAGGGGCGAGGAGAGAGGGGTGAGGAGAGAGGGGTGAGGAGAGAGGGGTGGAGAGGGGTGAGGAGAGAGGGGTCAGGAGAGGGGTGAGGAGAGAGGGGTGAGGGAGAGGGTGAGGGAGGGGGGGGGAGATGGGGAGAGGGAGGGGAGGGCGGGAGAGGGGGAGAGGGGGAAGGGGGAGAGGGGGGAGATGGGGAGAGAGTGGGGAGGGGAGGAGAGGGGAGGGGAGAGGTGGAGAGAGATTGGAGGGGGGGAGAGAGGAGGGAGTGAGTGGAGGGGGGGGAGGAGAGGGGAGAGAGAGAAAGGGGCAGAGAGAGAAGGGGGGAGAGAAAGAAAGGGAGAGAGAGAGTAGGGGGTGAGAGAGAGAAGGGGGTAGAGAGAGAAGGGGGGAGTGGGGGAAAGGCAGGGGGTGGAAGAGAGGAAGGGAGGGTGGGAGGGGGAGAGAGAGGTAGAGGGGAGAGAGCGAAATTAGAGGGGAGAGAGAGAGAGTAGAGGGGAGAGGGGGCTGGGAGGGCGTAGAGAGAGGAGGGTGTGTGAGGGGGAGGGAGGAGAGGGGAGGGGGTGAGAAGAAGAGGGGGAATGGAGGGGGGAATGGAGGGGAGGGTGGAGAGGGGGGGAGTAGAGGGGAGGGTGGAGAGGGGAGGTGGAGGGAAGGAGAATAGGTCCTTCTATAGGAATAGATGGAGGGGGCAGAGGGGGGAGGGAAAGGGTGGTAGGGGAGGGAGAGGGGAGGGGAGGGGGGAGGTGGAGAGATTGGAGGGGGAGAGAGAGGAGAGGGAGAGTGGAGGGGGAGAGAGAAGAGGGCGAGAGAGAGGAGGGAGAGAGAGAGGAGCAGGAGAGTGAGGAGGAGGGATAGAGAAGGGGGGAGAGAAGGGGGAGAGAGGAGGGAGGAGAGAGGAGGGAGGAGAGAGAAGGGGGAGAGGGAAGGGGGAGAGAGAAGGGGGAGAGAGAAGGGGGGAGAGAGAGATGAAGGGAGAGTGGGAAAGGTAGGGGGTGGAAGGGAGGGAGGGGGAGAGAGAGAGTAGAGGGGAGAGAGAGAAATAGTAGAAGGGAGAGAGAGGGAGAGAGAATAGGAGGGGGAGCGAAGAGGGAGAGCTGGAGGGGGGAGAGGAGGGGAGAAGTGTAGGGGGGAGAGAAGAGAAGGGGGAGAGGTGGAGGTTGGAGAGGTGGAGGGGGGAGAGAAGATAAGGGTGAGAGGTGGAGGGGGAGAAGAGGGGATGAGGAGAGGGGAGGGTGGAGAGGGGGGTAGGATAGGAGGGGTAGGGGGGAGGGGGACAGGAAGGGGGTGGAGAGGGAGGGAGTGGAGAGGGAGGGGGTAGGGAGGGAGTGGGGTAGGGAGGGAGGGGG
Organism: Amblyraja radiata; assembly: GCF_010909765.2. Classification (NCBI taxonomy): domain Eukaryota; kingdom Metazoa; phylum Chordata; class Chondrichthyes; order Rajiformes; family Rajidae; genus Amblyraja; species Amblyraja radiata. Next base: position 40,045,436 of record NC_045964.1, on the reverse strand, counting down.
GTAGAGAGTAAGGGGGCTAGAGAGGATGGGTGTAGATAGGTAGGGGGTAGGCCAACTTGCTCTATTTGATTTTATTTGATTGTGCACACCAGGTTGATTGCATTCGTGGGACCACATCAAGGTTGCAATCTCCCACCCCTGTCCCATTGTGATATCATATGTAAATGAGATCCATTGTGATTGGACATCTGTGAGATGGCACTGTGACTCATGCAGCAGTTTGATTTTAAAATCTTTTGATGTTTTTTACTAAAAAAGCGGGGAAATTAATAACCAAATTTTCTAATTTTCTAATGTGGAGGAGGAAAACTCTATAGGAATATGTAAATGTTTCTCCATTACGGCAAAGGGTGGAGGAGTAAATCCACAAACGCCTTAAATGAATATTCGCGAAATAGAATCCGTTACAAACCAACAAACCAACGAGAGTTTTAATAGTTACTAGACCAAGTACAGACCCGTTGGGTCTGTTTCCCCAACGGTGTTTGCGGGGGGGGGAGGGGCGGGGGGCTGAGGCATCACACTCACATTAACCACCCCCCAAACACACAGGTGGGGGGAGGGGAGGTGAGAAGAGGGGAGGGAGGGGAGAGGAGGAGGAGGAAACGGGACAGATTTGGGAGGGAAAGGAGAGCGGGGTAGGGGGTGAGAGAGGGGGATGGGGAGAGAGATGTGGGTGAGGGGGGGGATGGGGAGGGAGGGGGGGAGGGAGGGAAGGGGAGAGGGGTGGGTGGAGAGAGGGGAAAGAGTGGGGAGGGAGAGTGGAGGGGGAAGGGGGGAGAGATGTGAAGTAGAAGAGAGGGAGGAGAGAGGGATGGGGAGGGGAGAGAGATATGGGGGGAGGGATGGGGACGGAGAGGAGGAGGGAGGGGTAAGAGTGTGGAGGGAGGGGGAAGAGTGTGGAGGGAGGGGGAGAGAGGTGGGGGGAGAGGGGGGAAAGAGTGGGGAGGGATAGTGGGAGGGGGGAGAGGTGGAAGAGTGGGGAGGGTCACAGGGGTAGGGGGAAGGGGTGGCGGGAGAGAGGGGAGGGAGGGGGAGAGAGAGGAGTGGGGGAGGGAAAGGGGTGGGATGAGGGAGAGAAGTGGAAGAGTGGGGAGGGAGGGGTTGGGGGAGTGGTGGAAGAGGGACAGAGGGGTAGGGGGAAGGGGGCGGGGGGGGGGGGGAGAGGGAAGGGTGGGAGAGGGAGAGGGGTGTGAAGAAGGAAACTTAGAAACATTGAAATTAGGTGCAGGAGTAGGCCATTCGGCCCTTCGTGCCTGCACCTCCAGTCAATATGATCATGGCTGATCATCCAACTCAGTATCCTGTACCTGCCTTCTCTCCACACCCCCTGATCCCTTTAGCCACAAGGGCCACATCTAACTCCCTCTTAAATATAGCCAATGAACAGGCCTCAACTACCTTCTGTGGCAGTGAATTCCAAAGATTCACCACTCTCTGTGTGAAAAATGTTTTTCTCATCTCGGTCCTAAAAGATTTCCCCCTTATCCTTAAACTGTGACCCCTTGTTCTGGACTTCCCCAACATCGGTTTCTATAAGATCCCCCCTCAATCTTCTAAAATCTAGCGAGTACAAGCCGAGTCTATCCAGTCTTTCTTCATATGAAAGTCCTGACATCTCAGGAATCAGTCTGGTGAACCTTCTCTGTACTCCCTCTATGGCAAGAATGTCTTTGAGCATTGTGACATCACACAAAGGAACGTTCACCATGGGCTGGGGCTCCTGCAAAGTCATATGTAAATGGATCCATTCCGATTGGACATATGTGAACATTGGGCATTGTGACATCACACGATGGAACGAATCAAAAGGAAGAAAGGCAGACGGCAGCCGGACGGACGGATGGCAGGCGGCAGCCACAGACTTTTATATAATAACTAGACCAAGTGCAGACCCGTTGGGTCTGTTTCCCCAACGGCGTTTGCGGGGGAGGGGGGGGTGAGAAGAGGGGAGGGAGGGGAGAGGAGGAGGAAACGGGATAGATTTGGGAGGGAAAGGAGAGCGGGGTAGGGGGTGAGAGATGGGGAGAGAGATGTGGGGGAGGGGGGATGGGGAGGGAGGGGAGGAGGGAGGGATGGGGAGAGGGGTGGGGGAGAGAGGGGAAAGAGTGGGGAGGGAGAGTGGAGGGGAAGGGGAGAGAAGTGGAAGAGTGGGGAGGGAGGAGGAGAGGGGTAGCGGGAGTGATGGAAGAGGGACAGAGGGATAGGGGGAAGGGGGTGGGGGGAGAGAGGGAAGGGGGTGGGGTAGATATGGAAGGGGGTGGGGGAGAGAGGGATGGGAGAGGGGTGAGGAGAGGGGGAGGAGAGAGTGGGAGAGAAGTGGAAGAGTGGGGAGGGAGGAAGGGAGGGGTAGAGGGGTAGCGGGAGTGGTAGAAGAGGGACGGGGGAGTGGTGGAAGAGGGACAGAGGGGTAGGGGAAGGGGTGGGGGAGAGAGGGGAAGGGAGCGGAAGAGAGAGGGGTGGGGGAGGGAGAGGCGTCGGGTAAGGGGATAGAAGTGGAAGAGTGGGGAGGGAGGGGTAGGGGGAGTGGTGAAGAGGGACAGAGGGGTAGGGGGAAGGGGGTGGTGGTAGAGAGGGAAGGGGGGTGGGGGAGAGAGGGATGGGTGGGAGGGGGAGAGGGGTGAGGAGAGGGAAACATAGAAGCATAGAAATTAAGTGCAGGAGTAGGCCATTCGGCCCTTCTAGCCTGCACCACCATTCAATATGATCATGGCTGATCATCCAACTCAGTATCCTGTACCTGCCTTCTCTCCATACCCCCTGATCCCTTTAGCCACAAGGGCCACATCTAACTCCCTCTTAAATATAGCCAATGAACTGGCCTCAACTACCTTCTGTGGCAGAGAGTTCCAGAGACTCACCACTATCTGTGTGAAAAATGTTTTCCTCATCTCAGTACTAAAGGATTTCCCCTTTATCCTTAAACTGTGACCCGCTTGTCCTGGACTTCCCCAACATCGGGAACAATCTTCCTGCATCAGACAAATGCAATTCAGGACTTTTCTCTTCACAAGCAAAGTCAGAATGACGGTTAGTGAAGAATTCGAATATTCGCTGAGCGTTCAGATGCTGCGCGCGCCTCCTGCACCAAAGGGGGGGGGGGGGAGCGTGTGTCGTCACACACAAAGATCTTGTAGCGGAGAGCTCCGCTATTAGATCTTTGGTCACATACTAAGCACGCGCCTCCACAAACAGATGAGCGTCTTCTTGAATGGAGAGCGCGTGGCCGCCTCCACAAACAGTCACACACACTGAGGACCCGCCCCCACAAAAAATATTTTGTGAGGAAGGGGAGGAGGAGGGTGGAGAGGGAGAGGGGAGGGGAGGGGGGGGGGAGAAGAGGATGGGGGAGAGAGGTGAAGGGGGGGGAGGGGTTGGAGCGGGCGTGCATGAGTCGAGAGAAGAGAAAAGGGCAGAGAGAGAGAGAGGCTGGTACAACAACAAAAAAGCTGGATAAACTCAGCGGGTGCAGCAGCATCTATGGACCGAAGGAAAAGGGCAACGTTTTTGGCCGAAACCCTTCTTCCGGGTTTGAGCCAAAAACGTTGACCATTCAATTCGCTCCATAGATGCTGCCGGACCCGCTGAGTTTATCCAGCTTTTTTTAAGTCTACCTTCGATTTTCCAGCATCTGTAGTTCCTTCTTAAAGACAGAGACTGTGCACGGTAAGGGAATGAGGAGGGAGAGGGGGAAGAGTGTGGAGGGAGGGGGAGAGTGGGATTGGAGGGGGAGAGGGGTGGGGGGAGAGAGAGTGGAAGAGAGGGGAGGGAGGGAGGGAGGGGAGAGGGGTAGCAGGAGTGGTGGAAGAGGGACAGGGGGAGTGGTGGAAGAGGGACAGAGGGGTAGGGGAAGGGGTGGGGGAGAGAGGGGAAGGGAGGGGGGGTAGAGAGGGAGAGGGGTGGGGTAAGGGAAGAGAAGTGGGAGAGGGAGGGGTAGGGGGAGTGGTGGAAGAGGGACAGAGGTGAAGGGGGCGGGGGAGAGAGGGAAGGGGGTGGGGTAGAGAGGGAAGGGGTGGGGGAGAGAGGGATGGAAGAGGGGTGAGGAGAGGGAGAGGGGGAGGAGAGAAGGGGGAGAGAAGTGGAAGAGTGAGGGAGGGAGGGAGGGGTAGCGGGAGTGGTGGAAGAGGGACGGGGGGGTGGTGGAAGAGGGACAGAGGGGTAGGGGAAGGGGTGGGGCAGGGAGGGGAAGAGAGAGGGGTGAGGGGGGGAGAGGGGTGGGTAAGGGGAGAGAAGTGGAAGAGTGGGGAGGGAGGGGTAGAGGGACTGGTGGAAGAGGGACAGAGGGGTAGGGGAAGGGGGCGGGGGGAGAGAGGGAAGGGGGTGGGGTAGAGAGGGAAGGGGTGTGGGGAGAGAGGGATGGGTGGGAGAGGGAGAGGGGTAGGAGAGGGAAACATTGAAACATAGAAATTAAGTGCAGGAGTAGGCCATTTGGCCCTTCTAGCCTGCACCAACATTCAAGATGTTCATGGCTGATCATCCAACTCAGTATCCTGTATCTGCCTTCTCTCCATACCCCCTGATCCCTTTAGCCACAAGGGCCACATCTAACTCCCTCTTAAATATAGCCAATGAACTGACCTCAACTACCTTCTGTGGCAGAGAATTCCAGAGATTCACCACTCTCTGTGTGAAAAATGTTTTTCTCATCTCTGTCCTAAAGGATTTCCCCCTTATCCTTAAACTGTGACCCCTTGTTCTGGTCTTCCCCAACATCCGGAACAATCTTCCTGCATCTAGCCTGTCCAACCCCTTAAGAATGTTATACATTTCTATAAGATACCCCCTCAATCTTCTAAAATCTAGCGAGTACAAGGCGAGTCTATCCAGTCTTTCTTCATTTGAAAATCCTGACATTCCAGTAATCAGTCTGGTGAACCTTCTCTGTACTCCCTCTATGGCAACAATGTATTTGAGCATTGGGCATTGTGACATCACACGATGGAACGTTCACCGGGGGCTGGGGCTCCTGCAAAGGCATATGTAAATGGATCCATTCCGATTGGACATATGTGAACATTGGGCATTGTGACATCACACAATGGAACGTTCACCATGGGCTGGGGCTCCTGCAAAGGCATATGTAAATGAATCCATTCCGATTGGACATCTGTGAGCATCAGGCATTGTGACATCACACGATGGAACGTTCACCATGGGCTGGGGCTGGTGCTGATTCTATGGGTGAGAAGCCAGTTTATTTTTGAAATATTGGGGGGGGGGGAAGGATTTGATTAAAAATGTGTATTTAAACACGACGAAATGTAATGAGGAGTGGATACTTAGAGAGAAAAGTGAAATCTCTACCGAAATGGAAAAGATGTCGGCGATTCTTCGTCTGGTTTCGGAGTTGCAGTGAATCAAAGGAAGAAATGCAGCCGGAAGCCGTACATGTAAATGGATCCATTCCGATTGGACATCTGCGAGCATTGGGCATTGTGATTGGACATCTGCGAGCATTGGGCATTGTGACATCACACGATGGAAACAAATCAAAAGACAGAAAGGCAGCCGGACGTACGGCAGGCGACAGGCACAGACTTTTATATAGTAGATAGATAGAAGATAGATAAGATGGGGCAAATGAAGGCAGGTGGAATAAGTGTAAATGGAGCATCTTGGTTGGTGTGAGCAAGTTGGGCTGAAATTAGGTATGTTACAATACTTACCTTCAGCGGCGCTGCAATTCTGCCACTGGCCGTGTGTGCGATTTTGGCGCGTTTGAGGGGGGGGGGGGGTTAAAACTGGGGTTTTTTCTGACCTGGTCCTGGGTTATATTTTGTTGGAGTGCAAGATGTTGCTAAAGAATCGTTCCGACGGCCGTTCTGTGTGTTTTTAAAAAAAATTTGCCCGACAAGTTAATCGCTGGAATGATTTTAAAATCAGCTTCTGAAGCCGTCAGTGCCGACAAGGGGGCCGGATTTTATGTAGGGGACAGGTAAAATAAAGTCGTTTATTTTTATGTATAAAAGTGTTTCTTAAGATGTATTTAATTCACATTTTAAGTTGCGAAACGGTGATTTTTCCCCCCGAAGAACTAGCAGTGTATTTGCTGCCGATATGGGGGACTAAATTCACCGCACCCTCAACGTTCCAAATGATCCCGTTCCAGAAAATCCCACTCGCAAGCTGATTTAAATGACCATTAATTTACAGGTATTAAACATTAAATACCTTCATTTGGTCTATAAACACATGACAATGAGATTTAAAAATTACGTTATATTGTGAATTCTTGTGTGAATGTTATTTGGACACAGGCTATTTAAAAATGTTAATCTATTCTTAAGAAATGGATAGATGTTTAGATCAAGTAATTGAATTTTGTAATTAGCTACAATTAGGTAACTAACTAACTATATGCTTTAATTTCAAGTCATCTAAGTAAGATTGTTTCATATTTGTTTCATAATGCTTCAATCTATAATAACTGAAAATTTCTTTCAGTTCTCTTAAATTTTAAGAAAGTTATGGGCTTTTAAATGTTCTCGATCACAGCTTTTGTAAAGTTGCAGCATATAATAATGTAATTGATCTGTTGTTGGTACATGTGACAATTAAACACGCTTGACTCGATTGCTGACATTGGGTCCTCTTCTGTCAAAGCCTTCAGCATTTTCTATGTTCGTGTTTATTTAAATTTACTAGGTACTTGCCTCGACTAGTTTTCCCTCTTCTCTGCAGGTGCTGGGAGATGATAATATCTTATATTACTAAATCTCTGATCTTGACCGCTTTTGGCCGACTGTGCTGCGATTTCCGAGAGAACGCCGCCACCTACGGCTGTCATTTTTGGCAACCTCGCTCAGAACCCCCTCCGCCATATGAGTGCAGAAGATTTTTTCCGTTGATGAAAAATGAGAGAGATATTAATGTTTTTACAAAATTCCCCATTCTCTCTGCTGCCGCCGCTGGCGACAGGGAGAGGGACAATAAAACCAGGAAGTGTTATGCCTCACTTAGTCTCTGCCAGTCCAGGAAGCGAGAAGGTCATGGCTCTCTGAGCTGCGCATAACACTGAACGCACGTCAACTCCACGGTGAGTCCCCTCGATGCGGCTGTAAAGTGGCTGCAGCCCCTTTTAACAAGTTTGTGTTAACAAAATAAATTTTGGTTGTCGGGTGTCTGCAGCCCAATTGTTTGCCTTGCATTTTTTAACAAGTTTGTGTTCACAAAATGAATTTTGGTTGTCGGGTGTCTGCAGCCCAATTGTTTGCCTCACCTTCTTTAACAAGTTTGTGTTCACAAAATGAATTTTGGTTGTCGGGTGTCTGCAGCCCAATTGTTTGCCTTGCCTTTTTTAACAAGTTTGTGTTCACAAAATGAATTTTGGTTGTCGGGTGTCTGCAGCCCAATTTTGTGCCTCGCCTTCTTTAACAAGTTTGTGTTCACAAAATGAATTTTGGTTGACGGGTGTCTGCGGCCCAATTGTTTGCCTCGCCTTTTTTAACAAGTTCGTGTTCACAAAATGAATTTTGGTTGTCAGGTGTCTGCAGCCCAATTGTTTGCCTCGCCTTTTTTTAACAAGTTCGTGTTCACAAAATGAATATGGTTGTCGGGTGTCTTCGGCCCAATTGTTTGCCTCGCCTTTTTTAACAAGTTTACGTTCACAAAATGAATTTTGGTTGTCGGGTGTCTGCAGCCCAAATGTTTTCCTCGCCTTTTTTAACAAGTTTGCATTCACAAAATGAATTATGGTTGTCGGGTGTCTTCGGCCCAATTGTTTGCCTCACCTTTTTTAACAAGTTTGTGTTCACAAAATGAAATTTGGTTGTCGGGTGTCTGCGGCCCAATTATTTGCCTCGCCTTTTTTAACAAGTTTGTGTTCACAAAATGAATTTCGGTTGTCGGGTGTCTGCAGCCCAATTGTTTGCCTCGCCTTTTTTAACAAGCTTGTGTTCACAAAATGAATTTTGGTTGTCGGGTGTCTGCTGCCCAATTGTCTGCCCCGCCTTTTTAACAAGTTTGTGTTCACAAAATGAATTTTGGTTGTCTGGTGGCAGCAGCCTAATTGTTTGCCTTGGCTTGGCTTTTAAAATCATTGCAACAGTTGGATTCCTGCCCAAGCATCCATACGGCCCACAATGTCTATACTAGCCCTCTGGAAACCAGTACCTTCGGCCAGCAACACCCATACTAGCGCAACAGACAGCCCCCCCCCCCCACCAATATTGCGTTGGTGACCAGCCCTCCCGTGTGATGCTGAGACCCATCGGGTCCCACTTAGTCTAGTATATTAACGGAAGTGGCGGCGCTGTGATACAGCTGCGGCTCGCCTGCAGTCTGTCTGTTTTTACTTTTTATGTCGTTTTTTTTTGTCTAGTTTAGAAATTTTTTTGGTTATTAGGTGGTGTTATGTGTGTGGGGGGAGGGTGAAACAGAGCTTTCTGTCTCTCCCCTCGGGGGAATGCGACTTTTTGTCGTATCCCCCTTCTCTTCCCCCGTCTGCGCTGAGGCCTAATGGCGGAGCTGGCGGCCTCCAACCTGCGACCGACCTCGAGGGTCCGGAGGTAGAGCCAGCCAGGACTCACCAACGCGAGGCTGGCCGTCTTCGAGCTGTGGCGACGTCCGGGTAGCGGCACGACTCGGCGCTCCGGTGAGGGCGGACGGTGCGGGGCTGAGACACTCCTGTGCGGCCGGCACGGCTAATGGCTGGAAGGCGCTCCCGAGTGAGCGGCCTGGTGCGGAGCTGAGACACTCCTGTGCGGCCGGCACGGCTACTGGCTGGAAGGTGCTCCCGTGTGAGCAGCCCGGTGCGGGGCTGAGACGCTGCCTTGTGGGCGGCCCGGTGCGGAGCGGAGACGGTGCTACGGCGGCTGAGGCGGCGGCGACCTGGATCCTGGACTCGGCCACGGGCCGGTGGAGGACAATGTCGGGAGCTCGCAGGTCACTGGCTGGTGCCTGTTTTCCGGAGCACCCGTTGCAACAGCTGCGGGCAGCTTCGACCACCCCCCGGGCCGCCATCGCCCGGTGGGGTATCGCCTCGGCGCAGAGGGAGAAGAGGAGGGAAGAGACAGTAACTCTAAGACTTTTGCCTCCATCACAGTGAGGAGGTGTTTGGTGAACTCACTGTGGTGGAAGTTAATTTGTGTTTATTGTGTTTTGTTATTATTACATGTATGGCTGCAGGCAACAGCATTTCGTTCAGACCGAAAGGTCTGAATGACAAATAAAGGTATTCAACTACTAAAAGTAAGATCTTGACCACTTCCTGTTTTCCTGTTTCATGTTTTTTGAAAAATGCTGTCACTTACAGCTGTGATTTTTGGCCATCCTATTCAGTCCCCCTCCGCTGCGCAAGACAAGAGGATTTTTCCTATCGATGAAAATGAAAGTGTTATTAATGTTTTTAAAATGTTGACATTCTCTCTCCTGACCCTGCTGGTGGGAGGGGGGGGAGGGACTATAAAACCTGGAAGTGTTGTACCTCACTCAGTCTCTGCAAGATGGAGGAAGCGAGAGGGTCAAGTCTCTCTGAGCTGTGAATAACACTGAACACATGTCTACTCAACTGTGAGTGCCCTTAATGTGGTTTGAAAATGAAAATGTGGTTGCTTTGAAATGCTGCACTGCAAATGGTTGTTGGTGGTGGTAACTGAAATGCTGCACTGCAAATGGTTGTTGTTGGTGATAAGTGCTTTGAAATGCTGCACTGCAAATGGTTGTTGGTGGTGGCAACTGCTTTGAAATGCTGCACTTCAAATGGTTGTTGGTGGTGGTAACTTGACACCTTCCTGTTTGCACTCTATATTGATTTTAGATAAAATGCTACTACTTGCTGCTGTGATTTTTGGCCATCTTACTCAGTGCCCCTCCGCTCATCAGGTGCAGAGGATTCATCCCATCAATGAAAAATTAAAGTGTTATTAGTGTTTAAAAAATTGTTAAGAAGCTCTCTCCTGTCAAACACGCCATGAAAGTCACGCCCCTTCTGGTGGGAGGGAGGAGGGATTATAAAACCCGGAAGTGTGGGTGTGGCTCTGTCTTTGCAAGGTGGGGGAGGGAGAGGTCACTACTGTCTGAGCTGTGAATCAACTGAACACACTGAATGTCTACTGAACTGTGAGAGTGGTGTTTATGTTGTGTTTTGTGTGGTTTTATGGTGGTTTTATGGTGGTTTTACCCTGCTTGAAATGGTATGAAGCTGCATTTGAATGTGGTGGCCTTGCACCCTGCATGAAATGGTATGAAACTGCATTCGAATTTGGTGGCCTTCCACACTGCATGAAATGGTATGAAACTGCACTTGAATTTGGTGGTTGTGAAAGAAGGGTTTCGGCCCGAAACGTTGCCTATTTCCTTCGCTCCATAGATGCTGCTGCACCCGCTGAGTTTCTCCAGCTTTTTTGTGTACCTTGAATTTGGTGGCCTTGCACCTTGCTTGAAATGGTATGAAACTGCACTTCAATTTGGTTGTCTTGCACCCTGCTTGAAGTGGTATGAAACTGAACTTGAATTTGGTGGCCATGCACCCTGCTTGAAATGGCATTAAACAGCACTAGCATTTGGTGGCCTTGCACCCTGCTTGAAGTGGCATGAAACTGCACGAGTTTGGTGGCCCTGCACCCTGCTTGAAGTGGTAGGAAACTGCACTCGAGTTTGGTGGCCTTGCACCCTGGTTGAAGTGATAGGAAACTGCACTTGAATTTGGTGGCCTTGCACCCTGCTTGAAGTGGTCGGAAACGGCACTTGAATTCGGTGGCCTTGCACCCTGATTGAAGTGGTAGGAAACTGTACTTGAACTCGGTGGCCTTGCACCCTGCTTGAAGTGGTAGGAAACTGCACCTGAATTTGGTGGCCTTGCACCCTGATTGAAATGGTAGGAAGCTGCATTTGAATTTGGTGGCCTTGCACACTACTTGAAATGGAATTTCAAGGAATAGCCATGAGTCAACTGCTCGCCCACCAGCTGCGAGTGAGCTCCCAGAACATCAGGCTTGAGTGACTGAGCTGTCACCCCAAAAATCCATTTGGCCCACAATGTCCATACTAGCCCTCTGGAAACCAGTCCCTTCAGCCCTCAATACCCATACTAGCGCTCCAGAAAGCCCCCCCCCCCCCCCCCCCCCCCCCGGCGGCCACCAATATTGGAATTAGTGGAGAGGTGGAATATTGCATTGGGGGACCAGCCCTCCCGTGTGAACATGGGACCCAACTTAGTCTAGTTAGACCTATACTTCCTTTGCTCATCAACCCAATGGAGCTGAGAGCATGGTCCTTCAGGACATAATAGGAGAATACCCAAATGTATTCCTCTTACCAATTCTAAAAGCCTTCATTGGAGACAACTATTACCTCTGAATGCAAATTTAATAACAATCTACTAAATGCAGTTTCTGCACTGAGGTGCTCCCCTTCCTTCCCAGCCGGTTGCTTCATGGAAATGCACACAGTCAAGGGAGTGCAGACGGTCCAACACTGAGGAACAGTAGATTATAATTTAAACTGTTACAACATTTTGAGATTTTAAAATCAAGTCTGTAATTTATCACATCAGATAAATCATAAAAAGAAGTTTAATTTGACACCTAATTCACTTTCATATCTTCAGTATTAAAAACGTTATGGCCATTTTCATACTCGGAAATTAGCATCTTGTTCCCTATTGCTTTTCCATTGACATAACACAAAAGCTATGATCGAGGACAGTCAAATGGCCATTACTTTCTTAAAAATTAAGAGAATTGAAATAAATTTTCAGTTATTATAGATTGAAGCATTCTGAAATAAATATGAAACAATCTTACTTAAATTATTTGAAATTAAAGCATATAATTAGTTAGTTACCTAATTGTAGCTAATTACAAAATTCAATTACTAGATCTAAACATCTATCAATTTCTTAAGAATAGATTAACATTTTTAAATAGCCTAAGTGTCCAAATAACATTCACACAATAATTCATAATATAACATAATTTTTAAATCTCATTGTCATTGATTTATAGGCCAAATGGAAGGAATTTAATGTATAATACCAGTAAATTAATGGCCATTTAAATTAACTTGCGAGTGGGTTTTTCTGGAACGCGATCATTTGGAACGTTGTGGTTTGCGGTGATTTAGTCCCCATATCGGCAGGAAAAATACTGCCGGTTCGTATGGGTCCTAAATCACCGTTTCGCAACTTAAAATGTGAACTAAATGCATCTTAAGGACCACTTTTATACATAAAATAAACGGATTTTGTTTACCTGTCTCCTACCTGAAATCCGTCCCCGTTGTCGGTGTTGACGGCTTTAGAAGCTGATTTTAAAATGACTCCAGTGCTGAACTAGTCAGACGATTAAAAAAATAATACACAGAACGCCCGTCGGAACGATTCTTCAGCAAAAGCTTGCACTCCAACCAAATATAATCCAGGACAAGGTAAGAAAAAAAAATGTGTTTTAACCCCGCCCCCCCCCCCCTCAAAGGCGCCAAAATCGTGCACATGGCCAGTGGCAGAATTGCAGCGCCGCTGAAGGTAAGTATTGTAACATACCTACAACTGGATGCATCTCCAGAGCTCAAGTTTGAACCATTTTATATTGACTGGCCTTGTTTTCTGCTAGACAATAGACGGGTCCCATAATGATGCAGCTGGTGAAGCTGCTGCCTTGCAGCGCTAGAGATCCAAGTTCGACCATGATCTCAGGTGCTGCCGTGTGGAGTTTGCACGTTTCATCCAGGCGCTCCTTTTTCCGTCCACATCCCAAGACATGTGGGTTTGTAGTTTGATTGGCTTCTGTAAATTGTCCTTTGTATGAGTAGATGCATGTGGGATAACATTGAACTAGTGTGAACAGGCGATCAATGGTTGGCATGGTCTCGGTGGGCTGAAGGGTCTGTTTCCATGCTGTATATTTCAATCAATCAATTCAATCAAGGTTTTGGACCATTGAATAATAGTCTTGGACTTTGATTGAAACTTTTACTTTGATTGATTATGAGCTGAGCAAAGAAAATTTGCTTAATGAAGTTGCAACAGGTATAAGCGAGAACAATAAGCCTTAAACTTACTGAGCAGAGGGAATATTTACTCATGTCTTGTAAAACTACCAAGTACTAATAGCATCGATAATGTGCAAATGCTTTTGGCACACTTCTGGGACTTTCTCCTGTGTACAATTTTGATGGAGGTATAAATCTTTCTTGGTGGTTACTTTTGCTCTTAAAATAACAAATTGAGGAAGCCCATGTTAATTTGTGTAGTTCTGAGTTTCTTCTCATTTGGCCTTTCTGCTGTGGCACGAAGCAGGCCCTTGGGCCCAATTTGTCTATGCCAACCAAGCTGCCCCACTTGCATGTCCCTGGCCCATGTCCCTCAGAGTCAGTAGAGGTCAGCCGGCTTTATTGTAATCAAGGTGCGTGGATATCTGAGTGCATTCGTTGTGAAATGGCAGAACATAAGGCAGAAAAACACTGGTCTTGTTTCTCAAGTTTGCTGATCCTCAAATCAGCTCCAAGAAATCATTATACTCCCACACCTATGTTTCCATATCCAGAAGCACTTGCCTTAACCTGTCAGTTTTCTACATCCCAGACTACAGCAGCAGACCCGAAGGATTCACTATGAAATGCCCCCGACTGCCTTTGACTGTGGGTAAAGCTGGGGGTGGAGGCTTCCTGCTATGAACATCATGATTGGTTTTGACATTTGTTATAAGTTTCCAGAGTTAGGAAACGCTCAAAAACTATTAAAATGGAAGCAAATGTTATCTAACCAAAAACACCCCCATTTTTTTCTGGGTGTCCCATCTGGATGCACACCCCTTTCTCCCACTATCCCACCCCATCCCCCCTTACCCCTTTCTTCTGCCCATTTCCAATTATATCCCTTCCCTTGGCTTCATATTTCACGGTTTTCTCCATTTCACCCAGCCCTTTGTCTTCTTCCCATCTCTGACCTTTGCCACCCATCTGCTAACCCTGCCTCCTCCTCACCGCTATCCACCTATCACTTGCCAGACTTTGTTCCACTCCCACCTCTCTTCCAGCTTTCTTCCCCCCTACTGCAATCTGTCTGAAGAAGGGTCCAGATCCAAAATGTCGCATATGCATGTTCTCCAGAGATGCTGCTGAACCCACGGAGTTACTCCTGCACTTTGTGTCTTTTATTGTAAACCAGCATCTGCAGTTCCTTGTATCTAATTAAAATGAGGTATGTGTAGGAAAGAACTGCAGATGCTGGTTTACTATGTATTTTTAAATAAATTAACAAAAAGGACATAAAAGTAAAAACTTCAAAGGAAACTTCAAAGAAAATAGTCATTGACCCTTCCTAAACCTTCCCTACAATCTCCATTGAATTGAATGGGGTCTTGTATCTTGAAAAAAAAACCACTGGAGAAACTCAATGGGTCGGGCAGCGTCTGTGAAGGGAAAGGATAGATTACAATTGGGATGTTGGGATATTTCTTCAGTGTTTCTGACTGAAAAGTCGCCTGCCCATTTCTAAAATTCTCTTTCATTGATTTGCTTTTTTTCATAAAAGGACCTTGCTTCCCACCTACTGGTGTTCTGTTTATATGTTAAAAGGACAAAATCATAAGGGAAAAGTACAATGGTGCAGCTGAGAGAGCTGCTGCTTCAAAGCACCAGAACCCTGGGTTTGATCCTGACCTTGGATAATGTCTGTGTAGAGTTTGCACATTCTCTTTATGACTAAGTTGGTTTCCTCTTATTGTTCTAGTTTCCCACCACATCCCAAAGGCGTGAGTGTTTGTAGGTCAATTAGTTTCTGTAAATTCCCCCTTGTGAGTATGGAGTGGATGAGAAAGTCGGGTATCATAGAACTAGTGTGAATGGGTGATTGATGATAGGCATGGACTCGGTGGGCCGAAAGGCCCATTTCCACGCTGCATCCCCAAACTAAAGTACACTGAACAAAGATGCTGCCTGATCCATTGAGGTCCTCCAGCACCTTTTATTTTTTTGCTCAAGATTACACAATCTTGTGTCTTGTTTCTTGGGTCTTGGGTCCTGCCGGCAGGTATCATGAGATGATTCCCCTTAGCAATCATGAGGAACACCAGCAAAAATATGTTTTGCAATGCACTCCATGTGGAGACTAGTGGTAGAACAAACTGATTTGGCCAAAGATAGACACAAAATGCCAGAATAACTCAGCAGTACAGGCAGCATCTCTGGAGAGAAGGAATGGGTGATGTTTTGGGTCGAGCCCCTTCTTCAGACTCAGGGGAGGAGGAAGTGGGAGATACAGAGATAAGGAAATGCAAAGTGTGAGAACGAGACATCAAAGGGGGTGGATATCAAGGAAAATGTAGAATATATAATTGTTCGCTTGAAAAAGGTAACAGCAAAGCAAGATAAAATGTAATCAGAGATAGTTAGACTGGTCGGAAAACTGGGAAGGGGGAGGGATGGACAGAAAAGGAAAGCAAGGGTTACTTGAAGTTAAAGAAGTCAATATTCATACTACTGGGGTGTAAGCTGCCCAAGCAAAGTATGAGGTGCTGTTCCTCCTATTTGCGCTTGGCAACACTCTGACAATGGAGGAGGCCCAGGACAGAAAGGTCAGCATGGGAATGATAGGGTGAGTGAAAGTGTTTAGTAACTGGGAGATCAGATAGGTTTAGGCAGACTGAGCAGAGGTGTACTTTTGATTGTTTTATTAACACCATTTAAAAAAAAATCACCTGCAGAGCTGCTTGGAATGTTTCCGATATTCAAAGCAGTTTAAAAGGGTCCTGTTATTGTTGCCAGATCCTCAGTAGAACCTGATCACTTCACAAACTGAGAAGGCTTTCACTTCCTCAATGTGCAGCTAGTGTGGGCACACAATGCAGGTGAAGCAGAATGCTTGATGGAAAGAGAAGCACTCGACTGGTCACAATGTTGGTGAGTGAGCAGAAGCGTGTTAAACTCTATCATATTTTTGCATTTCTCTAGACGGGAAGCAGTAAAATCGTCACTTCGGGGATTAAAGTCAACACTAATTGAATACAAAATCCAAGTGACATCAGTGAATTGGAAAATGGGTTTGAATAGATAAAGGTAGGTCAACGGTTAGCTAATTTTATGTCCTCATGCTCTTGAATTTTGTTCTTCATTGTTATCTGAATAGGTTTCATTATAATGTTACTGCCGATTTGGAACACTTAAATCGCGCAATTTTTTGTTGCCATTTTCATGCAATTCATGCAGAGGTATTGTGCTTCTTTTGCTTTGTATGTGTGTGCAGGAGACACATGTTGAAGCTGACTCATTGTTTGCTGCAATGGTTTCAAGCATAATAGGAAGTTACGTTTCTTTAAATCGTGATTGTTTAGTTTAGTTTAGTTTAGTTTAGTTTAGTATAGAAATGCAGCAGAGAGACCCTTCATCGCACCGAGTCCATGCCGACCATTGATCGCCCATTCACACTAGTTCTATGATATCCTAATTTTTGCATCCACACCTTACACACTCAGGGCAATTAACAGTGGCCAATTAACCCACGTGTCTTTGGGATGTAGAAGGAAATCAGGGCACCTGGAGGAGAACATGCAAACTCCACACAGTCAGCACCAGAAATCAGGTCAATACCGGGTCTCAAGCGCTGTGAGGCTGCAGCTCTACCAGCTGTGTCTCCCTTAGTAGAGGATATCCAGAATCTTGCCTTAGCTATTCAGTAACCAATATGTGCTGATGGAATTGCTCAATATGCTATTTGAGTAGGAAGTTGGTCAGCTGATTTATTAGGTGAGCAGAGTTGGTGAGGAAATTCTATCGTCAACAACATTCAGGATTTCTGCTGAAAATCAATACATGTGATACTAAATACTTCAATATACTTTCTATTACATTTAAAGGCTTATGATTATATCAATGATTGATTATCTATCCCCAAAGCTGCTGCACATGTTGAAATGTCAGTTTCTAATTATATCCATAAATAGCTGAGCAAGTTTGAATCAAAAACAAAAGAAACAGCAAATGCTAAAATTTTGAGCAAAGTCACAAAGTTCAGTCGGAAAAAGGGTCCCGACCCAAAATGTCACGTCCATTTCCCTTCACAGATGCACTTTGTGTTCTGTGCAGAATTGAAACAAATCCTTTCTCTGGAACAGGTTGCTCTGTGACCTTCCTCCGTTCTTCTCACTACTTTAGTTTAGAGACACAGGAAGGTAACAGGCACTTTGGCCCAGTGAGTCCACAGTGACCATCCATCACTCGTTTACACAAGTTTAATTTCATTTAATTTAGAGATACAGCATGGAAACAGATCCATTGACCCATCGAGTCGACGGGAACTAGTTGCTGGATCTCTGGTGCTGTAAGGCAGCAACTCTACCTTTGCGCCACCGTGCCTCCCTATCTCTGATCAGAGCTCTGTAGTTGTGTACACTGTGTACATTGTATCTTGTGTCGTCTTTCTTTTTAAATATTGGTGTGTGCATATTTGTATTAATTCTCTTCTGTTACTCTCCTAGGACTGATGCACCAAGTCGTTGCAGTGAATTAACACAGCCAGGTTTTCTCTCAGAAGCTACAAGGCGTTAGCAATACAGTTGTGCAGGCAAAGCTTCCAGGAAAGCTGGTATTGTTCAAATGACTAGAGCTTTGAACAATGGTCCCTAAACATCAGTTAGCTCTACTTGGCAATGTTTCACACGGCTTAATTACCTCAGATTATTGCTAAGGAATTCAATTTTGAATAGAGTACATAAAGTACTACAGGAAACTATAAATGCGGGTAAAAGTTATTAATATATTAGATTATGAAAATGCTAACATTACAAAACTAACATTTTTAGCGTATGGCAGATCAGGCACGATAGAGAAACAAGGTTAACATTTGAGTTGGAAGACATTTCATTTACTTTCTCCATGCATGTTTTCTGCAGTGTAAGTTACTTAGATGAAGACACAAGGAACTACGGATGCTGGAATCTTGGAGGACTTTAACAAGTCAGGCAGCATTTATGGGGGAAATGGACAGTCGGGACCCTTCTTTAAACTGATAGGATTAGGGTGGAGAAATCTGGAAAAGAGAGGTGGGGGACGGGGGCTGGGACAAAGCATTGCAAGTGATAGGTGAATATAGATGATATAGGTTGATTGGTGGAGTAAATGACAAAGGTTAGAGGTAAAAATAAAATAAAAGGGCATCAGACAAGGAGCGAGGAGGGGAGGGAAGGATATAGGAAGAGGAGGGAGGAGGAGGGAGGAGGAGTGAAATGCAATGCTGAGAGGTGGGTAGAAGGGAATAGGGTGGAGGGAGAACAGGAGGGAATAAATGAATTTGGGGGACTGGGGGATGGGACATTCTATATGATCATGACTGATCATCCTAAATCAGTACCCCGTTCCTACTTTCACCCCATATCCCTTGGTTCCTTTAGCCCTAAGAGCTATAACTCTCTCTTGAGTTATTGAGCTTTCACTGTACCTTAGTGTGTGTGCTAATAATAAACATAAGCCTAAACCAAATCTCTGAAAAGGCTCTCCTGCTTTTTACGTGAAATTGATCAGAGACAGCAGTCAAGGTCTCATCATTACAAATCATCCAGACAGTAGCATCTTCAACACCCAAGCACTGCCCAGTAAAGCACTACTTAGCCAGCTTAATCTGTGGCAGCTGCTTTGAATCTGTCACCTTCTGACCTCGAGGATTGTTGCTAAACTGTGATTGACAGTTTTGAGAAGAATATTTGCTCAGTTTTAGCTCTGCAGTGCATTTAGTGTGTATACATTATGCCAATTTTGTTTCATTAACTATTTATTACTTCAACAGAAACACATTACTTCATTTTCTTCTCATCCAGAATACATAATCTTAGCTAACAAAGCCCATTGGAACACGGCGTTCAGTATGAAAGGAAAAACTGGAAGAATATAGAAATTTCTAGGGTCAGGCATCACCCCATCAGTTCTTGTGGAGCTCATGGAATTTTATCATCAATTTATCATTGTAAGCTGTTCCCCTACAAGCCCTCATTGCATATAAAATCAGGGGAAAAAAGCTCTCTGAGAAGTAACATTATGTAATCTAGTTTAATAGTGATCCCATTAATAAGGCTATAATCACAAATCATTTTTTACTGCTTACTGATAGGTCTGTTGAGTAAATGCACTATAAAATCTACATCCAGCAATAAACCTGCAGCTAAAAAGAAGTGGGTTCTACCATGCTCCTTTAATTGTGTTGTAAATGTCTATGCGAAGAAAGGTAAGTGATAAGAGAAGTTTCATTTCCTCATCCCCTTGCCGTGCGATTGAGTGTTTCATTTCCTTTAACGCATCCTTCACATTTATACTTTTCCAATTAGTAATTGCTGCAAGCTTGTTTAGGCTGTGTTAAAGGTATGCTTTCACGTTCATTGATGCTGCCTTCCTCTTGAGAGATCCAAGATTAACTTTATTTTATGTGACAGGTTTAGAGGGATATAGGCCAAATACCAATTTGCCAACTTGGTGGATATGGACAAGGTGGGCTGAAGGTCCTGTTTACATGCTTGTACGGCTCTATGACTATAACTCTGACTCTTTAACTCGATGACCCTATAACTATTTTACTCTTTAATTACTTGTCTCTTTGTCTCTATGACTTTATGATTCTTGATTATTTGTCTTAGTTCTCTGAATTTCATTGTTTGACTATGACTATGAGCTTTTGCTTCTTTGACTGTGACTATGACTCTCAGTCTCTGACTCTTGGACATGTTGATTCTATGATTCTTTGACTCAGAAGGTTGCAGGTTCAAATCCTACAAATTCAAACACAGCAATATAATACTGAAATATCTGAGGCAATATCTTTTACATCAGAGATTAAACTAAGATGCCCTCTTGCGGTGGGATGGAGAGTATAAAATTAACCTGGCATCCTTTAAGGAAGATCAGATACATTATCCCTATTCAACATTTACTTCTCAGTCAGCAGCATCACACTATTATATGTGGAAGTTTGCTGTTCTCATAGTAGAGATCACATTTCATACAGGGGCTATGACAGAAATATTTCAAATGTCATTAGAAACGGGAATGGTGCCGGAGGATTGGCGTACCGCGCATATCGTTCCATTGTTTAACAAGGGTTCTAAGAGTAAACCTAGCAATTATAGACCTGTTAGTTTAACATCAGTGGTGGGCAAATTAATGGAAAGGATACTTAGAGATAATATATATAATCATCTGGATAAACATTAGGAACAGTCAACATGGATTTGTGCCTGGAAAGTCATGTTTGACTAATCTTCTTGAATTATTTGAAGAGGTTACTAGGGAAATTGATGAGGGTAAAGCAGTGGATGTTGTCTATTTGGACTTCAGTAAGGCCTTTGACAAGGTTCCACATGGAAGGTTGGTTAAGAAGCTTTAATTGTTGGGTATTAATGGTGGAGTAGCAAGATGGATTCAACAGGGGCTGAATGGGAGATGCCAGAGAGTAATGGTGGATGGCTGTTTGTCAGGTTGGAGGCCGGTGACTAGTGGGGTGCCTCAAGGATCTGTGTTGGGTCCACTGTGTTTGTCATGTACATCAATGATCTGGATGATGGTGTGGTAAATTGGATTAGCAAGTATGCAGATGATACTAAGATAGTTGGTGTTGTGGATAATGAAGTAGATTTTCAGTCTACAGAGAGATTTAGGCCATTTGGAAGAGTGGGCTGAAAGATTGCAGATGGAGTTTAATGCTCATAAGTGTGAGGTGCTACATCTTGGCAGGACAAATCAAAAACGTACAAGGTAAATGGTAGCGAATTGAGGAATGCAGTTGAACAGAGGGATCTAGGAATAACTGTGCATAGTTCCCTGAAGGTGGAATCTCATGTAGATAGGGTGGTAAAGAAAGCTTTTGGTGTGCTGGCCTATATAAATCAGAGCATTGAGCATAGAAGTTGGGATGTAATGTTAAAATTGTACAAGGCATTGGTGAGGCCAATTATGAAGTATGGTGTACAATTTTGGTCACCAAATTATAGGAAAGATGGCAACAAAATAGAGAGAGTATAGAGGAGATTTACTAAAATGCTGTCTGGGTGTCAGCACCTAAGTTACAGAGAAAGGTTGAACAAGTTAGGTCTTTATTCTTTGGAGCGCAGAAGGTTAAGGGGGGACTTGATAGAGGTCTTTAAAATTATGAGAGGGATAAACAGAGTTGACGTGGATAAGCTTTTTCCATTGAGAGTATGGAAGATTCAAACAAGAGGACATGATT
The DNA here is from genome assembly GCF_010909765.2 of Amblyraja radiata. NCBI lineage: Eukaryota > Metazoa > Chordata > Chondrichthyes > Rajiformes > Rajidae > Amblyraja > Amblyraja radiata. Next base: position 40,024,291 of record NC_045964.1, on the reverse strand, counting down.
TGAGAATTAAGGGACAGAAGTTTAGGGGTAACATGAGGGGGAACGTCTTTACTCATTGAGTGGTAGCTGTGTGGAATGAGCTTCCAGTGGAAGTGGTGGAGGCAGGTTCGATTTTATCATTTAAAAATAAATTGGATAGGTATATGGACGGGAAAGGGATGGGGGGTTATGGTCTGAGTGCAGGTAGATGGGACTAGGTGAGAGTAAGTGTTCAGCACGGACTAGAAGAGCCGAGATGACCTGTTTCCGTGCTGTAATTGTTATATGGTTATATGGTAATACATAATAGTGATAACATTTGAATTTTGCTTAGATAGCTTATAACCCAACAGTATGAACTTTGAATTATCCAATTTTAAATAATACAACCACTATCCCCGCTCTTTTTACAGTGTACACCCAATTCTCTCACAATCCTGCCCCTATTTCCCTTTTCCACAATCCCCTTCCACCTACAGTATATCATAATGTTTTTAGTTTTGCATTTCACTCCTCTTTTCTCCTTACCTTGCATCCTTTTTTCCCGCTACACCTCTACCCTTTGCCGCTAGCTCCACCCATCTACCAATTAAACCCCCTGACCTGTATCCATAAGACCATAAGACAGAGGAACAGAATTAGGCCATTCAGCCCATTGAGTCAATCATGATCTTAAATACTATTAAGATCACCAAGGAGGTGGTATTAGGGAAATTAATGAGACTGAAGGAGGATAAATCCCCTGGGCCTGATGGATTACATCCAAGGGTCTTGAGGGAGATAGCAGTGGGGATTGTGGATGCATTGGTGATAATTTTCCAAAACTCCCTGGAGGCAGGAACGGTCCCAGTGGATTGGAAAATGGCCAATGTAACACCTATATTTAAAAAAGGAAGTAAACAGAAGGCGGGTAACTATAGACCGGTTAGTCTAACATCGGTGGTGGGTAAAATGTTAGAGACAATTATTAAAGAAACACTAACGGGGCACTTGGATAAACATGACTTCATCAGACAGAACCAGCATGGTTTTGTGAAGGGGAAATCGTGTTTAACGAATCTGCTCGAATTCTTTGAGGAAGTAACAACCCGGGTGGATAAAGGGGAACCGGTGGATGTGGTATACTTGGACTTCCAAAAGGCTTTTGACAAGGTGCCACATAAGAGACTGTTGCTAAAAATAAAAAATTATGGGATTGGGGGTAATATATTAGCATGGGTAGAGGATTGGCTAACAAATAGGAAGCAGAGAGTGGGGATAAATGGTTCATACTCGGGATGGCAACCGGTAACTAGCGGGGTTCCGCAAGGGTCGGTGCTGGGACCCCAGTTGTTCACAATTTATATAAATGATTTGGAGGAGGGAACCAAGTGTAATATATCAAAATTTGCGGACGATACGAAAATGGGAGGGAAAGTAGGGGATGAGGAGGATAGGAAGAGTCTGCAAAAGGATATAGATAAGCTAGGTGAGTGGGCAACAACTTGGCAGATGAAATTTAATACTAATAAATGTGAAGTCATTCACTTTGGGGAAAAAAATGATAGGGCAAGTTATTTTCTAAATGAGGAGGAGCTGCGTTGTAATGCAACGCAAAGGGATCTAGGGGTATTAGTACATGAATCACTAAAAGTCAGTATGCAGGTGCAGCAAGCAATCAGGAAGGCCAATGGAGTTTTGGCCTTTATTGCTAGGGGGATTGAGTATAAAAACACGGAGGTCTTGCTGCAGCTGTACACGGTATTAGTGAGACCACATTTGGAATACTGTGTACAGTTCTGGGGTCCATACTTAAGAAAGGATGTTCTAGCCCTGGAGGCAGTGCAGCGAAGGTTTACAAGATTAATTCCTGCAATGAGGGGATTGACATATGAGGAAAGGTTAAGTAAGCTGGGACTCTACTCTTTGGAGTTTAGAAGAATGAGAGGCGATCTCATTGAAACGTATAAGATCGTGAGGGGCCTTGATCGGGTGGATGCACCGAGGATGTTCCCAATGATCGGGGAGGCTAGAACTAGGGGACATAGTTGCAGAGTGAGGGGGGGCTCTATTAAAACTGAGATGAGGAAGAACTTCTTCACCCAGAGGGTGGTTAGTTTGTGGAATTCACTGCCCCAGGGAGCAGTGGAAGCAGAAACGTTAAATATATTTAAGTCAAAAATAGATGGTTTTTTAGCTGCCAAGGGGATAAGGGGCTACGGGGAGAGGGCAGGGATATGGACCTAGGTATGGTTAGTATAGTAAGACCTGAGTGATCTCCTGGACAAGTGTCGATCGCCTGGATTGGGGTCGGAGAGGAATTTCCCGGATTTTTTTCCCGAATTGGACCTGGGTTTTTATCCGGTTTTTTGCCTCCCCCAGGAGATCACGCGGTTCTTGGGGTGGAGAGGGGTGATAGCGGTATAAAAGGGAGGGTAGTGTCTTGTGTTCTGTGTCTTGTGTCTACTGTTTGTGGGTAAGTGTGTCTGTTTAGTGTTCAGCCATGAGTGAATGGCGGTGCGGGCTCGACGGACCTGGTGGTCTACTCTCGCACCTACTTTCTATGATTCTATGATTCTATGATTCTATGGGTGATCTATTTGTTCCTCTCATCATCATACTTCTGCATTCTCCCCGTAACCTCTGAGGCCATTACTAATCAAGAACCTGTCAGGCTCCACTTTACTTCAATGGCTTGATCTCCACAGTCATGTGTGGCAATGAATTCCACAGATTCACCACTCTCTGGCTAAATAAATTCCTTCACGTATCCATTCTAAAGGCAAGTCTTTTTATTCTGATGCTGTGGCTTCTGGTTCATGACTCTCCCATTACTGGAAACATTCTTTCCACGTTTACTCTATCTCGGCCTTTTATTATCCAGTAGGTTTCAATGATATCCAACCTCATTCTTCTAAACTCCAGTGAGTACACGCCCAGAGCCTTCAAACACTCCTCATACATTAACCTATTCATCCCTGGGATCATTCTCATTAAACCTCATCTAGATCCTCTCCAATGCCAGCACATCCATTCTCAGATATAGGGCCCAAAACTGATCACAATATTCCAAATGCAGGTTTATACACACAAAATAGACACAAAATGCTGGAGTAACTCAGCGGGTCAGGCAGCATCTCTGGGGGAAATGAATAGGTGACTTTTTGGGTAGGAACCCTTCTTCAAACTGAAAGAAAGAGAAGGCCAGGACAAAACAGGGCCAGTAACAGATGATGTCAGGAAGGGTAGAGTCCATAATGGTGCACTGTTGATGTGGAAAATGTGCTTTGATCTGTCTGTCCTTGTTTTTTGGCAAGAATACCGAGTAAGCTTAATAAAGTCCCTCATCTTCATCCCAAATATAATGTAGTCAACATTGACTTCAATAATTCAAGGTAGTCAGCTTTTCCAACCTGTGCTGGAACTCATAACCTACGATGCAATATAAGCCTCTTGTGACACTAATTTCAATTTAGACTTTAGATTTTAGAGATGCAGTGATGACACAGGTTCTATGGCCAAACAAGTCTGCGCTGACCAGCAATCCCCTTACACTAACACTATCCTACACACCAGGGAGAATTACAATTTAATCATAGCCAATCAACCTACAAACCTGTATGTCTTTGGAGTGTGCAAGGAAACCTGAGCACCCAGACAAAACCCCCGTGGTCACAGGGAGTACGTACAAACTCCGTACAGACAGCACCGTAGTCGGGATCAAACCTGGGTCTCTGGCACTGTAAGGCAGCAACTCTACCGCTACACCACCATGCGGAACCTTATCTTTCTCTCAGTTCTTTCTCTCTCCACAGATGCTACCTGAACTGTTGGGTGATCTTGCCGACCTCCTTTGATTCAGATTTCCAACATCTGTGGTGTTCTGCCTCTCATGGTTCCATCATGTTCTTTTATTTTGTTTTAACTCCATCTCCGCCTGCTCTTATTCATCTTTTAACTGGACAGCACCAAAGATATTGTGGTACTCAGACAACCTTAGGTCTCCATCCTAGAAACATATACAATTCTTAAGTGATTGGACAGGCTAGATGCAGGAACATTTTTCTTGATGTTGGGGGAGTCCAGAACCAGGGGTCACAGATTAAGAATAAAGGGTATGCCATTTAGTACTGTGATGAGGAAAAACTTTGTTACCCAGAGAATTGTAAATCTGTGGAATTATTTGCCACAGGAGGCAGTGGAGGCTAATTCACTGGATGTTTTCAAGAGAGAGTTAGATTTAACTCTTGGGGCTAACAGAATCAAGGGCTATGGGGGAAAAAAACAGGAACGGGGTACTGATTTTGGATGATCAGCCATGATCATATTGAATGGCAGTGCTGGCTCAAAGAGCTGAATGGCCTACTCCTGCACCTATTTTCTATGTTTCTATGTTTCACAGACATTCCTATGTTCTTTCCACCCTTTCAGTTGATCACTATCACAGGCACTCCCTTTGTTCTCAACATCCTATCAGATGTTCCCTTTGTTCTCTCCACACCCTCTCCACCCCCCCTGCTTCGCTTTTTATTCTTCTTTACTTTTCATGAAGAGTCATTGACCTGAAGCATTGACTCTGTTTCCCTTTTCACACATGCTGCTTGAGCTTCTGAGAGGTTGGTACATTTTCATTTTGAACCCATTTCATCCTTGCCAAGTTGTTACTGATGTAGCTATGTACTGTAGACAAAAGTGCTGGAGAAACTCAGCGGGTGCAGCAGCATCTATGGAGCGAAGGAAATAGGCAACGTTTCGGGCCGAAACCCTTCTTCAGACAGCAGCTATGTACTGTGCCAGTTATCAATGTTTCTGTCCACACTTTGCCTTAGAAGGTCCAATCATTTGTGAACAAGGCCATTGTTTTCCTTGGAAAACAAAAGGAGAGTCAAGAGTGTTTAATTGTCATATGTGCTGTGACCGGCAATCAAATTCCTACTTGCTGCAGATATATATATATATAGGTCCATTAAATGCCATAACAAAACAAACACATATACAATAAATTATCAGTCATTCTAGGTAAACTAGACAATGATAAGTAAGCCAAGGCACATTGTGCAACCTTCGTAGTAAAAAGACCCTAGTAGTTAGGTGCTGAGATAGAGCCGTGGTTAGGGTTGTGCAGGATGATTCACAAGCCTGAGGGTTGATGATAAGAATCTGTTCTTGAACCTGGAGGTAATAGTTCTCAGGCTCCTGCACTATCTTCCCAATGGTAACAGTGAGATGAGAGCATGGGCAGGGTGGTGTGGGTCTTTGAAACCATTAGCTGCCTTTTTGATGCAGCGCCTCTTATAGATTCCACCAAAGGGCCTGGCAATATCCACCACTTTCTGCAGCCTCCTTAGTTCTTGGGCATTCAAATTATCGTTACAGGCCATGATGTAACCAATTGGTAAGGTTGCTACCATGCACTTGCAATACTCAGAATATGTCCAGAATTATAATTGTTTATTCATAGAACATAGAAACAGAGGAGTACAGCCAAGGAGCAGGCCCTTTGGCTGGCAATGTCTTTGCTGAACATGATGCCAAGACCAACTGCACATAAACCATATCCCCCAATTCATTGCATATCCATGAGCTTAGCCAAATGTCTCTTAAATGCCACCATCATATCTGCCTACAATACCACTTCTGGCAGGGTGCTCCAAGCACTCGCCACCCTCTGTGTAAAATACTTGCCCTGCACTTCTCCTTTATATTTTACTCTAGAGCTATTCTCTCTATTAATAGTGATTTCTATCCTGGGGAAAAAGGATCTGACTGATTACCCTAACTATGCCTCTCATAATCTATTGTACTTCTGTCAGGTCTCCCCTCAACCTCCGGCATTCTAGAGAAAACAATCCTTCTGTCCAACCTCTCCCTGTAACTAATCCAACCATTATGATGTAACATTGAAGCCAAACTAAGATTTAAAGTAAAGATCAATGTCAAATCTAAAAATAAGTCATGGTGGCATTGGAATGCTTTAAAATATATCTTTAAATTTATTTATTATGTTGGCTAAATATTAACAGTGACTGCAATCAATGAAGGATGTTTCTGAGAAATGATTTAAGTTCTAGTTTAATTTCTCATTCAACAGTTTAAAGCCTGGCATCTTAATATCCATTCATTTTATTCTAAACACCAACTTGCAAATATTTTTCTCTGGGGATGTTTCCTATGTATGTGGGCCATAAATATTTTCAGAAAATATTACTTAGGCACCAAACATTGGACTTGCTGAGTTTCCTTGAGAATAAATAAGATGAAACATCGCAGTCTCTTTACCTGTATGCACACTGCAACTGCATAGACTAATGATTTTGAGGGATATGGGCCAAATACAGATGCCTGGGACTTGCCAAGATGGGGCATTTTGCTCAGCATGGGCAAATTGGGTTGGATGGCTTGTTTCTGCTGGGGGGGGGGTAACATAAAGTTGACAAGATCATTTATTTTTGAAAACAAACTGGGACAATGCTTGCATGCAGATTTTACATGTGCCTAATTTTTCCACCACCAATGCCTGGAAATGTTATGAGGTCAATTGCATTTCCATTTTAGTTTACGGAGATACAGCATGGAACAGGCTCTTCAGTCCACCAAGTCCATGCCGAAGGGATTCAAAGTAACATTAGCAAATTTGCAGATGACACAAAGCTGGGTGGCAGTGTAAACTGTGAGGAGGATGCTATGAGAATGCAGGGTGACTTGGACAGGTTGGGGGAGTGAGCAGATGCATGGCAGATGAAGTTTAATGCAGATACATGTGAGGTTATCCACTTTGGTAGCAAAAACAGGAAGGCAGATTACTATCTAAATGGCGTCAAGTTGGGAAAAGGGGAAGTACAACGGGATCTGGGGGTCCTTGTTCATCAGTCTATGAAAGTAAACATGCAGTGAAGAAAGCGAATGGCATGTTGGCCTTTATAACAAGAGGAATCGAATATAGGAGCAAAGAGGTCCTTCTGCAGTTGTACAGAGCCTTAGTGAGACCACACCTGGAGTATTGTGTGCAGTTTTGGTCCCCTAATTTGAGGAAGGACATTCTTGTTATTGAAGGAGTGCAGCATAGGTTTACAATGTTAATTCCCGGGATGGCGGGACTGTCATATGCTGAGAGAATGGAGCAGCTGGGCTTGTACATTCTGGAGTTTAGGAGGATGAGAGGGTATCTCATTTAAACATATAAGATTGTTAAGGGTTTGGACACGCTAGAGGCAGGAATGTTGGGGGAGTCCAGAACCAGGGGCCACAGTTTAAGAATAAGGAGTAAGCCATTTAGAACGGAGACGAGGAAACACTTTTTTTCACAGAGAGTGGTGAATCTGTGGAATTCTCTGCCTCAGAGGGCAGAGGAGGCAGGTTCTCTGGATACTTTCAAGAGAGAGCTAGATAGGGCTCTTAAAAATAGCAGAGTCAGGGGATATGGGGAGAAGGCCGGAACGGGGTACTGATTGGGGATGATCAGCCATGATCATATTGAATGGCGGTGCTGGCTCGAAGGACCGAATTGCCTACTTCTGCACCTATTGTCTATTGTCCTGTTCACACTAATTCTATCTTATCCCACTTTCACATCCACTCCTTGCATACCACTGGTAATTTACAGAGGCCAATTAAACTATAAATCCACACCGTTTTGAAATGAGGTAGAAAGCGGAGCACACCGTGGAGTTTAAATGTTCACCCTGTGACCATGTGGGTTTTCTCCAAATGCCACGGTTTCCTCCCACAGACATGCGAGTTTGTAGGATAATTGGTCTCCGTAAATAACTCCTAGTGTGTAGGGAGTGGATGCAAAAGTGGGACAACATAGAACTAATGGTCAGCTTGGACGGTGGGCCGAAGGGCCTGTTTCCATGCTGGATCTTTCCAACTTTCCTCCCTCATCCCAAAGCCCTGCAGCTTCATAGGTTAATTGCTCTGTAAATTACCCCTAATGTGTGTAGGGAGTGTGTAGAACTAGTGTGTGAATGGGTGATCGATGGTCAGTGTTGGCGTGGTGGACTGAAGGGCCTGTTTCCAGGCTATACCTCTAAACTAAACTAAAAATAGCATCTATTGATGGGAAAATTCAATAGCCATCATCATTTTGTTTCTGTGATTGTGTGAAGACCCATAGCTCCCTGAAAGTGACAACTCAAATGGAAAAGGTGGTGAAGAAGGCGTGCAGCGTGCTTAAATTCTTTGGTTTGTATGTTCATATAAAAGTTACGTTAGGCCCCATTTGGAATATTGTGTGTTGTTGTGGTTGCCACATTTCAGGATGGATATTTTACATTGAAAGGGGCAGGTCCTTCTAGAATTCATTAGAAATATTGGAAGCAGATACAATACTAACATTTAAGAAGTAATTAGACGAATACACAACATGAATTGGAAAGATGTGTAGGAAGGAACTGCAGATGATGGTTTAAACCGAAGATAGACACAAAAAGCTGGAGTAACTCAGCGGGAGAGGCAGCATTTCTGGAGAAAAGGAACAGGTGACGTTTCAGGTCGAGACTCTGAAGAAGAGTCATAGCAGATTAAACACAGCAGGATATTACCAGACAAACAATAGCTTGTTCTATCAAATACGACTGACATATTTTCAATCCCAGAAAATTGTGAACCTTCAAAGTGGAAAGAATTGGGTGAGTGTTAGCTGCTCAGAAACAAAATAAAAGTAAGCATAGATAATTCATTGGCACTCTGATATGATAGGAGTCTCAAGATTTTTAAGAGGCGCAGGATGGGAAGTACAACCGTGCCCAGAACTAAATAAAGAACAGAGCAACCGTCTCTGCGAGTCTGTGCCTGAGTCTGATTTGCTTTTCAATCACCCCTAAAAGCAGCTGGAAGGCTATGGGTTTCAAATAGGCACAGCTCTGAAGCTTGCTACTCAGGGACGTGGGGAAATTAGGAAACTCTGCACCGCACGGGTGAATAATCTTTTCAGTGTAAGTTGTCACTGGGTCCTGGCAACTGAGAAAGTGACCAGCTTTTCCTGCTGTTAGATCACTGAAAAAAATATTGTATGGGCTTCATCCACTTGTTCTCCATTGTATGGGCTTCATCCACTTGGTTCTCTCACTGCACGTTTCTGGTAACGGAGCAGTTGCATAATCTGTCGGCCCCACGCCACCAATCGCTTAAAGGATTGCACTTGTTAGCTACAGAATTCTTACCTTCATATATAGAACCATATAATCATACAGCACAGAAACAGGCCCTTTGGGCTAGCTTGTCCGTGTTAGCTGAGATAAGTTAGTCCCATTTACCTGTGTTTGCTCATTTTCCCAGGATGGCGGGACTGTCATGTGTTGTTAAGGGTTTGGACACGCTAGAGGCAGGAAACATGTTCCCGATGTTGGGGGAGTCCAGAACCAGGGGCAACAGTTTAAGAATAAGGAGTAAGCCATTTAGAACGGATATGAGGAAACACTTTTTCTCACAGAGAGTGGTGGGTCTGTGGAGTTCTCTGCCTCAGAGGGCGGTGGAGGCCGGTTCTCTGGATACTTTCAAGAGAGAACTAGATAGGGCTCTTAAAGTTAGAGGAGTGAGGGGATATGGGGAGAACGGGATACTGATTGGGGATGATCAGCCATGATCACATTGAATGGCGGTGCTGGCTTGAAGGGCCGAATGGCCTACTCCTGCACCTATTGTCTATTGTCTATTGTCTATTGTCTATTTCCCTCCAAAGCTTTCCTATCCACGTACCTGTCAAAGTGTATTTTTAATATTATTGTAATACTTCCCTCAACTACTATAGCTCCCTCAACCGTGTATAGCTCAGTCTATATATCCACCAGCCTCTGTATGAAAAAATTGCCCCACAGGTTCCTATTAAATCGGTCCCCTCTCACCTGAAACCCTTTTGTTTGTAATTCTTTTACTCTGGAGAAAAGACACTGCATTCATCATGTCCATTCCTTCATGATCTAATCCACCTCTAAAATATCACCCTCAGCCTCCCGCACTCCAAGGAATGAAGTGCAAGCCTACCTAACTTCTCGCTTTAGCTCAGAGCCTCGAGTGGTTCTGGAAACATCCTCATGACTCAGCATTCCTGTTGATAAATTTACCATCAACCTTCAGAAAACAGCATTTCCTGGTCTTCTAATTACAGATTCATGAATATGTGCACAGTATGCAAATAAAGCAGCTACAACGTGCCAGTTCAGTCCACCCACTATCACAAAAAACGATCAGATTGAAGTCAAATGATTCCTGAAGTGTTTGCTGTTGTATAATTCGACAAAACACAAAGTGCAGGAGTAAGTCAGTGGGTCAGACAGCAAACATGACTTGACGGGCCAGGACCAGTCTGAAGCAGGGTTCCGACTCAAACTGTTGCCTATCTATGTCCCCCACAGATGCTGCCTGACCCACTGAGTTCTTCCAGCACTTTTTCTTTCACTCAAGATTCCAGCACCTGCAGTTCCTTGTGTCTCCTTTTCTTTGTATTTGAGGTTTGTTTACGATGTCATTACTATTGTAATTAAAACTGTCTAAAGAAAGTCGGTCCAGTCTCATTCTACCAATCTGAAGAAGAGTCCTGACCCTAAACATCACCCCCTATACCTACCAACACCCAGTATTCATCCATCCCGGAAGTCTCTGTTACCTATAGCCATCCATCCCCCACAGTGCTGTTACCTCTCCACTCACATATTGTCTTTATCCACAACATCACCCACCCCCAACATCTTTGGTTGCTCTGCAATCTCACACCCCCATTATGAACCCCACTCACTGATCACCATCCCTCACAATTCTGTTACCCCCTCCTCCCACGCACCCTTTATAGGCACCACACTCCCACCATCAACCACAGTGCTACTGTCCCCTCCACCCACACACCCTCTTTACCCACACACATCCACCCATCACCCATCTCCAAATGTCTTTGTTACCACTAACCCCACAGCCCCCATTATGAATCCATTACTAATACACTAGCACCTGACTAACTATACCTTTGAATAGGTACATTGATAGGAAAGGTTAAGAAGGATATGGACCAAACGTGGGCAGGTGGGAATAGCGTAGGTGAGGCATCTTGGTTGGCATGGTCAAGTTGGGCCGAAGGGCCTGTTTTTGTGCTGTATGATTCCATGACTCTATGACCTGATGTTTTGAGGCTTGCACTTTCTTGAATTCTAAGCACTGGGTCTCTAATGATTTAACATGGTTCTGCAGGGCACTAACAGACTTTAGACTTTGGGGTCGGAAATACTAAAGTGCTAAACAGTAGCAAGTGTTTAGAGCCTTCCTCTCTATTCATTGAAATGAACACCCAGGAACAGCTGGCTTAAAGTGCTTGTTCAATATGTGCAGATTCTCATAAGATGCCTGCTGTGTAGTGAGGAACTCACTTGTAAGGAAAAGTACTGTAGATGCTTATCGTGAATCTCTTTGAGGAACAGCTGAGCGCTACAAATTGGCATGCTCCCACATTGCCATATCCCTGTCGCAAATGCTAGCAATTTTCATGCATAAATATGCACGTCGATTTTGAATTTTCCTGGTTCTTGCAAATTTCTCACAAACAATTGTTCCTGTAAAAATATTGCATCGCTAATACATCGTGTTTTCTGGGATGTACTCATTCTCTCTGGGTACATATGCAGTATATCGTCTTCTAAATAAACCAAGGATGGCTTCAGTTTGAGAATGATCCTGAACCAAACCGTCTCCTATCCATGTCCTCCAAAGATGCTGCCAGACCCGCTTATTTACTCCAATACTTTGTGTTCTAAGCAAGATTCTAGTATCTGCATGGATACATTTAATCAACCACAACATAAGCATAGAGCACCAAGACACCAGTCACTCATCAATGTGTGCAATGTTTCAATTGACTGCTTATGGTTTCTTCTTCAAATGGATGTCAATTATATCAGAGGTAGTGAATAGTAGTGCAGGGCGGGCAGATATTCTAATTGATGAAATTACATACATTTTACAGGAGAAAGAGAGGCCATTCAGTCAACCAGCATGGACAAAGATACTGGATATTGCAGAAGAGACAATATTTAGAGCAGGTCTGTAGAAGCCTTTTGGAAACATGAATGACTAAGTATCAGCCATTAATGCTGGATGGGCAGTATCGATATTTTCTGCTTCATTTTTCAATTATATCTATTGAGTTTGATATATATTTAATGTGAATGTGGGAGTTTGTTGATTTGTCAATATTATTGTTTGTTTATTAATCTGTATTTCCCGGCAATGAAGACGCTATTTTTACCCAAAAATAAGCCACGAAAATGTACCTGTGTCTTGGAGGCCGAAGGCTAGGTTGTTAGGCAAGAAATGTAGACTTGGCTATCCCTCATTGCCGGCAGCTGATCGCGGGGTTTAAATCGGCCCGTCGCAGGGCTTTTCATCGCCCGGCGTGGCTTAATCGGCCGCAGGACCTACCATTGCCCACCGGGGGCTTTAACATCAAGAGCCTCGACGCAGCAGTTTGACTGCCTGACCACGGGAGAAGAACAGGGAAGAGATGAGAATGTTGCCTTCCATCACAGTGAGGAGGTGTTTGGAGATTCACTGTGATGGATGTTTGTGTGGAACTGTATTAATTGTGTGTTTGTATTTTTTGCTGTTATGACTGCTGGGAACGAAATTTCATTCAAACTTTTGTTTGTTTGAATGACAATAAAAGTAATTCTATTCTATTCTATTCTATTCTAAAAGGACAGCATCGCTGAGGGTGGGGGGCTGTTCCTTTCACTGCGTGTGGGGAGTCTGGCTAGGGGTAACGTTGCGGGGAGGGCAGGAGCGTTGAGAAGGAGTGGGTCGGAGATCATGCCAGTAACTCAAGGGCCTGTCCCACTTAGGTGACTTTTTAGGCTAGTGCAGGAGACTCTGCGCTAGCCTCATGGTCGCCACATGTTTGCTGGTGGTCTCTGGTGAGGCTCCTTCATGGTCGCTAAGCGTTCCCGCATCTGGGAACTAGCCTTGGCCTCAGAATGGTCGGCGCAAATTTTTCCACATGGTGAAACATTTTTTGCTACCAGAAAGTGGTCGCCATGGAGAAAATCGATAATCCTGTAATTGTAGGTGCAGTTGTAGTGGGGTCGCCATGTAGTTGTAGGTAGTCGAGGTAGTCGTAGGTAGTTTTAGTTAATCGCCTTTGCTGACCGGGCATTTTCATTGGCTCATTGGGGAAAAAAAAAACGTTTTTAGAATCAAGGATAAACGACCGGTAAATGTTAAATGTCCGCCAAACTTCTCAGCTGTGTACCTCTGGCTTATTAAAAGTTTAGCCACTTTCTACCCCCTTCTCCCCTGTTACCCCCCCCCCCCCTTCTCACCTCTTCTCCCCTCCCCCCCCTTTAAAGGACTTACTGTACACTATGCTAGCCGTCTTAACCTTCCTGTTCATCGCAGTGTGTGTCTGTATGAAATCATTGGACAAAGTCAGCATGGAGTTATGAAAGGTAAATCATGTCTAATGAATCTTATAGAATTTTTCGAGGATGTAACTAGTAGAGTGGATAAGGGAGAACCAGTGGATGTGTTATATCTGGACTTTCAGAAGGCTTTCGACAAAGTCCCACATAAGAGATTAGTATACAAACTTAAAGCATATGGTATTGGGGGTTCAGTATTGATGTGGATAGAGAACTGGCTAGCAAACAGGAAGCAAAGAGTAGGAGTAAACGGGTCCTTTTCAGAATGGCAGGGAGTGACTAGTGGGGTACTGCAAGGCTCAGTGCTGGGACCCCAGCTATTTACAATATATATTAATGATTTGAACGAGGGAATTGAATGCAACATCTCCAAGTTTGCGGATGACATGAAGCTGGGGGGCAGTGTTAGCTGTGAGGAGGATGCTAGGAGGCTGCAAGGTGACTTGGATAGGCTGGGTGAGTGGGCAAATGCATGGGAGATGCAGTATAATGTGGATAAATGTGAGGTTATCCACTTTGGTGGCAAAAACAGGAAAGTAGACTATTATCTAAATGGTGGCCGATTAGGAAAAGGGGAGATGCAACGAGACCTGGGTGTCATGGTGCACCAGTGATTGAAAGTAGGCATGCAGGTGCAGCAGGCAGTGAAAAAAACGAATGGTATGTTAGCATTCATAGCAAAAGGATTTGAGTATAGGAGTAGGGAGGTTCTACTGCAGTTGTACAAGGTATTGATGAGGCCACACCTGGAGTATTATGTACAGTTTTGGTCTCCAAATCTGAGGAAAGAAATTTTTGCCTTAGAGGGAGTACAGAGAATGTTCACCAGACTGATTCCTGGGATGTCAGGACTTTCATATGAAGAAAGACTGGATAGACTCGGCTTGTACTCGCTAGAATTTAGAAGATTGAGGGGGGATCTTATAGAAACTTACAAAATTCTTAAGGGGTTGGACAGGCTAGATGCAGGAAGATTGTTCCCGATGTTGGGGAAGTCCTGGACAAGGGGTCACAGTTTAAGGATAAAGAGGAAATCCTTTAGGACCGAGATGAGAAAAACATTTTTCACACAGAGAGTGGTGAGTCTCTGGAACTCTCTGCCACAGAAGGTAGTTGAGGTCAGTTCATTGGCTATATTTAAGACGGTTGGATGTGGCCCTTGTGGCTAAAGGGATCATGGGGGGTATGGAGAGAAGGCAGGTACAGGATACTGAGTTGGATGATCAGCCATGATCATATTGAATGGCGGTGCAGGCTCGAAGGGCCGAATGGCCTACACCTGCACCTATTTTCTATGTTTCTATGTTTCTATGTATCACCTTGGCTTTGCACCTTGTGAATTTCAGACAGCGCTCCCCTGCTTTCCCTGGCCCGCGCCTTTGCGATGTGTTTGTGTGTGTGTGTGTTCCAGACTGACAGTCGCCGTTCCAGTTCTTTTCAAGCGACTGCTGGAACTTGACAGTCGCCGGCAGTCTGCTGAAAAATCGCCCGTGGGACAGGCCCTTGAAGCAGGGTTGCGCTGTCTGAAATTCACGGTGCAAAGCCAAGGCGATACAGACACACACCGCGATGAACAGGAAGGTTAAGACGGCTAGCACAGTGTTCAGTAAGTCCTTTAAAAGAGGGGGGAGAAGTGGGGGGAGAAGTGGGGAGCGAAGGAGTGGAGACACTTTTAAGAAGCCAGACAACTTTTAATAAGCCAGAGATACACAGCTGTGAAGTTCAGCGGACATTTAACATTACCGGTCGCTGATCCTTGGTTCTGAAAACTGGTGCTTAAGTTTTTTTCCCCCAGTGAGCCAATGAAAAAATCCCAGTCAGCAAAGGCGATTAACCAAAACTACCTACGACTACCTCGACTACCCATAACTACATGGCGACCCTACTACAACTGTACCTACGACTACAGGATTATCGATTTTATCCATGGCGACCAATTTTTGGGTCGCAGGAAAATTTTCACCATGTCGAAAAGTTTGTGTCGACCAAACTGAGGCCGCGACTAGTTCCCAGAATGCAGGAACTCCTCGCGACCATGAAGGAGACTCACCAGAGACCACCAGCGAACATTTGGTGACCATGTGGCGATCATGTGGCGAGCGCAGAGTCTCCTGCACTCGCCTAAAAAGTCACCTAATTGGGACAGGCCCTTGACTCTCCTGATTCTTGAAAGATCCCATTTGAAAATAGTTAGGTTTAGAGATACAGCGTGGAAACAGGCCCTTTGGCCCACTGAGTACTTGGCGACCAGCGATGCTCACACACTAACACTAACCTATACAATAGGGACAATTTACATTTATACCAAGCCAATTAGTCTATGAAGCTGTCCATCTTTAGAATGGGAGGAAACCGGAGCTACCGGAGAAAACCCATGCAGGTAAGGAGGAGAACCTACAAACCCCGTACAGACAGCACCCATTGTCAGGATTGAACCCATGTCTCTGGTGCTGTAAGGCAGCAACTCTACTGCAGTGCCACCCTGCTTCCCTCTTAAAGGGAAGTACTAAAGGAGTGAGGCTTGATTATGACCCATGAATGGTGTGAATTTTTTTTAAATGATTCAGTGATGAAAACATTACTAAGCCACGAGCAACAACTAGTTTTTAATTTGTGTTATATTATTATTAATAGTAGCTTCAGAAGATAAATCATGTGGAAATGACTAGAACGTCATTAAATACAAGAGATCAGGAAGCCAGATTATTTTGTGATGTTAGTTTAATGTTGACAGCTGACAAAAATATATTTCACCAATTATTTTTCCAGCTGGCTTTTAATATTTCTGTCATTTGTTTGAGCTAATATAATTTACCATTGGGATGATGAAAAGAATCTGCAAATCTGCAAAGAGGTTCACTTATCCCTCCTCCTACCTACTGTATTGTTCTCGGCGTGAACTCTTCTATGTTATTAAGCACAGACTGGGCGATTGTTTCGCTGAACACCTACGCTCGGTCTGCATTGGTCTACGCGATCTCCCGATTGCTAATTTTTAAAAACTTTCCTATCCATCCCTATATTGACCTGTCTGTCGTGGACCCCCTCCACTGTCAGAGAAGGGCCACATGCTAATTGGAGGAACAGCACCTCATATTTTGCTTGAGCAGTTTACAACCCCGCAGTATGAATATTGATTTCTCTCATTTCAAGTAATCCTTGAATTTCCTCTCTCTGTGTCCCTTCCCCACCCTGAGGATCCTCTCAGCTTTTTGAACTCCAGCTAGTACAGGCCTGGTGCGGTTAAACGTTCTGCTTTACATATTTTGCTCTGCTTTCAAAATTCAGTTATATTTATTTCAGTCCAGTCTCATTCTCTAATTTGTGTTTCTGTGGCTTAAAATGAAAGTGCCAAATCAGTCTGTATTCATTGTTCATGCTACCAATCATAATCTCAATTGTGTGTGGTTAGGGATTGAATAAACAGAGATGAGAGATGAGTTGTGATAGGCTGCATGGGTTGAATAGACTATTCATTCAACCATATCAAGCCCACATGTTCAAAAATGTTCTGTGGCTGACATACCTGATGGGGCGGCACAGTGGCACAGCTGGTAGAGCTGCTGCGCACAGAGACCCACATTAAATCCTGATCTTGGGTGCTTTCTATGTGGTGTTTTCTAGTTTAGTTTAGAGATACAGCGAGGAAACAAGCCTTTCAGACAGACCTATGAACAGACCTTTCAGCCCACCAAGTCCACGTCGACAAGCGATCCCCGTACTCTAATTCTATCCTACACACAATGGGGACATTTATATTTATACCAAGCCAATTAGCCTCCAAACCTTTAGGTCTTTAGAGTGTGGGAGGAAACCGGAGCTTCCCAGAGAAAACCCACGCTGGTCACGGGGAGAACGTACAAACTCTGTTCTCCCTGTGACCGCGTGGGTTTTCCTCCGGGTGCTCCGGTTTCCTTCCACATCCCAAAGACACATGGGTCTGTAGGTTAATTAGCCTCTGCAAATTACCCTGAGTACGTAGGGAGTGGATGCAAAAGAGGGATATGGCTAGCGTGGACTCAGTGGACCAAAGGGCCTGTTTCCATCCTGTATCTTTAAACTAAACATAACTAAAACAAAACTACAGCCACACAAGCTACAGCTTCAGGTGAAAGGAAAGAGGAAAGAAAAATGAGTGAAAACAAGACAATTTCCATTGCACCTGAACAACTTATGTCATTGTGAACATCGGACTTTTACTTTAGAACTGTAACGTTACAATGTCGAAACCTATATTCTGCTCTCTGGGGTTTTTCTCTTTGCTCTACCTGTTTTACTTGTGTATGTTTTGATTGTATTTGTGTATAATATTATCTGATTTGACTGGATAGCATGGAAAGAAAAGCTTTTCACTGTACATGTGACAATAATAAACCTAAATCTAAATCTGAACAGTAATCCACTAAATCACAACTAGTTAGTAGGCAGTTAAGAAGGAATAGTGAGGCCAGTCAGTTTGTATCTGTACTTTAGAGAAATGAGGGGTGACCTTATTCAAACATATAAGGTTTGAAAGGATAGATGTTGATGATAGGCACAAAAAGCTGGAGTAACTCAGCGGGACAGGCAGCATCTCTGGAGAGAAGGAATGGGTGACGTTTTAGGTTGTTGCCCTTCTTCAGACTAGCCTGAAGAAGTGTCTCGACCCGAAGCGCCACCCATTCTTTCTTCCAGAGATACTGTATGTCCCGTTGAGTTACTCCAGCTTTTTGTGTCTAACTTTGATTTAAACCAGCATCTGCAGTTCCTTCCTACAGGATAGATGTTGAGATTTTCTCATGAGTGGATGAGTCATGAATAAGGAGACACAGCTAGAAAATAAAGGACTGGTCATTTAAAACGGATGTGTGTGGAAATGTCTTCCCTGTGGCAGATGCAACTGAAACAGATAGATTGGTGAGGATAAGTATTTTAAACTTCATGTTACTTCATTCTTCATGATCTGCTGCAGACTCTGCCTGGGAGCTCCATCCTACAGGGCTCAGCCAGCTCAGTTAGTAGTGGCATTGCCAACCCATGTCCGGTAAAGGAGACTTGTGATATGTTTAGAGGACATTCTCTGCCCTTCCTACATTCATTGCTTCTTCCAGCATACAAGCATTCCAAGCATATAACACAAGTAAAAAAGATATAAATAAGGTAGAGAGTATTTCATTTTTTTCCCAGGATTGAAATATTAAATATGAAGGGCATAGTTTTAAGGTGTGCAGCAAAGTTAATGGAAATGTGTGGGGTAAGTGTTTTTACAGGGTAGTGGATGCCTGAAATACACTAGTGGTGAAGGCAGATACCATCATGACATTTAAGAGTCTTTTGGAAATGGAAGGATATGGATTATGTGCAGGCAGATAACAATTGGCCTTAGCATCATGTTTGGGCCCCAACAGTATGCGTCGAAAGGTCCGTTCATAAGGTCACAACGTCATAAGTAATAGGAGCAGAATTAGGCCATTCGGCCCATCAAGTCTACTCCGCCATTTAATCATGGCTGATCTGTCTCTCCCTCCCAACCAATTCTCCTGCCTTCTCCCCATAACTCCTGACACCCATACTAATCAAGAATCTATCTATCTCTGCTTTAAAAATATCCATTGACTTGGACTCCATCGCCTTCTGTGGCAAGAATTCCACAGATTCACCACGCTCTGACTAAAGAAATTCCTTCTCATCTCCTTCCTAAAGGAACACCCTTTACTTCTGAGGCTATGGCCTCTAGTCCTAGACTTTCCCACTAGTGGAAACATCCTCTCCGCATCCACTCTATCCAAGCCTGTTCCTGTGCTGTACTGAATGTTCCATGTTCTGTGTTCTCTCAGAGGGTAGTGACTCTCCGGAACTCCCTGCCCCTGAGAGTAGCAGGGGTAACATTACATACATTTCAATAGACAATAGATAATACACAATAGGCAGGAGTAGGCCATTCTGCCCTTCGAGCCAGCACCACCATTCAATGTGATCATGGCTGATCATCCACAATCAGTACCCCGTTCCTGCCTTCTCCCCATATCCCCTGACTCCGCTATCTTTAAGAGCCCTATCTAGCTCTCTCTTGAAAGTATCCAGAGAACCGGCCTCCACCGCCCTCTGAGGCAGAGAATTCCACAGACTCACAACTGTGTGAAAAAGTGTTTCCTCATCTCCATTCTAAATGGCTTACCCCTTATTCTTAAACTGTGGCCCCTGGTTCTGGACTCCCCCAACATCGCGAACATATTTTCTGCCTCTAGCGTGTCAAAACCCTTAATAATCTTATGTTTCAATAAGGTCTCCTCTGATCCTAAATTTCATAGAATACAAGCCCAGACGCTCTATTTTCTCAGCATATGACCGTCCTGCCATCCTGGTAATTAACCTTGTGAACCTACACTGCACTCCCTCAATAGCAAGGTGAAGGTAGCTAATTATGTGAAAGATCAAACAATTGAAGGTTATGGGGATCAAAAACGGAGTGAAGCATGGATCAGCTATGATGCTATTGAACGATGGAGCATGCTTGAGGGTTTTGATGTCCTTGTCCTGCCCCTATAGGTTGCAAAGGGAAATGCCACCCAGAATGATATGTACAGTAGGTGGGCACACGCTTTATCAAAGCTTCTACAAACCTGACAGCTTTAGTGCTTCTGTAATTGTGCTATGTATAAATCATAACATTTGAAGTGATGGCATGTAATAATGTGGAGCTCTGATTACATATTTCAGCATAGTAAAACACACCCAGCCAGCACCAAGTCCCTGGAGCTATTGGGTGAAGTCTGCAGCAATAATTAGTGAAATTATCTGTGGACAATTTTCCCACCTTGCAGTTCTCATCAATAAACCTGGTGTACCAGATGCTAAGCAGAACACTGGTGCATCAGGAATATACAATAGACTTAATTATTAAATGTGTCAGTGGCCATCATGTATTACACATCCATTCACTCCAGTGAATATTTCTGTTTGACATGACTCACTAGATATGCAGATTGCTGAGTAACATGACCATTAAATAAATCATACATGATTTATTCAACTCCATGGATCAAATCTATTTTTATATTGTAATTTCTTGGGATCTGTACTCACTAATGATTGTAAGGCATTTCCACTTACTAACCGGTGCCAAAAATTACAGAAATATATACATTAAATGAGAAGATTAAGAAGGACAGAGTTATAAACTGAATCCCTTCTCAGCAGTAGGGCTGTAGATAACACCATTACCATGTCCTAATATTCTCCTGCTATCTAAAGTTGCAAATGACTCACACAGTCAGCAATCTTTTTTTAATGGATCATATTTATGTTTCGTATTGTCCTTTCATTTAATCTATATTCATAGGGTTTTTCAAAGAGAAAGGATAGAGAATTAATACATTACCATTGTACCTTTAAAGGTTTTAACATTAAAAAAAAACATTCATATATAAAACAAAATAATTTGATGCCATATGTTAATTTAGGCCTGTGGAATAAAGAATTGTCAAAGCACAGTCATTCCTTCTACCACCCGCTCCCATCGGGTTGAAGATAGAAGGCTTGAAAGCACTCACCACCAGACTTGGGAACAGGTTCTTCCCCTCTGCTATCAGGATTTGTCATGGTCCTACCATAAGCTAGGATACAGTCCGATTCACCTCTACCCCGTTTCAGACATTGTACTTTGTCTATGGAACTGATGCTCTACAATGCTGAGAACTATATTCTGCACTCTGCATCTTCCCCTTTGTTCTAACTATTATATTTGTGTTTGACTTGATTGATTCTAAACTAAAGAGAGCCATTAAAGAGGCAAAGACAGCCTATGGAAGAAGGTTAGAGGGGTATTTTAACGAGAGGGACCCTTGGCGTGTCTGGCAGGGCATTCAGCAACTCACAAACTACAAGGGCAAGGGGGGGGCGATCATCAGCAGCAGTAACAACTCGCTAGCTGAGGAGCTCAACCACTTTTTCGCCCGTTTTGAGCTGAATGAGGCGGAGCCTGCACCTGCAGCCGCACCCAGCACTAACGACCTGGCACTTGCTGTGCCACTCACTGTGAGTACGGAGGACATCAGAAGAACACTCCGCAGGGTCAATCCCAGGAAGGCTGCTGGCCCAGATGGCATCCCAGGGAGAGTATTGCGGGACTGTGCAGACCAGTTAGCGGAGGTTTTTAGCGACATCTTTAACCTCTCTCTGTCAACGTGCACTGTCCCTAAATGCTTTAAGACTGCTACCATCGTGCCTGTACCCAAAAAAACATCCATTACCAGCTTGAATGACTATAGACCTGTTGCTCTCACTTCAACGGTGATGAAGTGTTTTGAACGGCTGGTCCTGGCCCACATTAAGTCCTCACTCCCATCCACCCTGGATCAGCATCAGTTTGCATATAGAGCTAATAGGTCAACCGAGGATGCCATCAACATAGCTCTACATTCTGCACTGACACATCTGGAGCGTCCTGGCTCATATGTGAGGATGTTATTTGTAGATTTTAGTTCTGCATTTAATGCCATCATCCCCAGCAGAATGGTGGACAAACTGTCTGATCTGGATGTTAATGCAAACACATGCGGATGGATTAAGGACTTTTTAACAGACCGCCCACAGACTGTCAGGATGGGGTCCAATTACTCCCCAGTCCTGACGCTCAGCACAGGAGCGCCACAAGGTTGTGTGCCGAGTCCCATCTTGTATACAATATACACTTATGACTGTATACCAACACACAGTACAAACAGGATCATCAAGTTTGCGGACGACACGACTGTGGTGGGACTGATAAACAACAACGACGAGTCTGCCTACAGGGATGAAGTCCAAAAACTGACTGTCTGGTGTACCAAAAACAACCTGGTACTTAACCCATCAAAGACAAAAGAACTGGTCGTCGACTTCAGGAGGAAGAGGAGAGAGGAACCTGCTCCCTTATACATCAAAGGAGACATGGTGGAGAGAGTCACTGGCTTTAAGTTCCTGGGAATAAACATCTCCCAGGACCTCAAATGGCAAATGAACACAGTCACTCTCGTGAAGAAGTCACATCAGCGGCTGTATTTCCTGAGGTCTCTGCGGAGAGCAAACGTCTCACAGCCGGTGCTGCTGTCCTTCTGCCGATGCGCCGTGGAAAGTATCCTCTCCTATGAAATCCTGGTGTGGTTTCCTAGCTGTACTGTGGCTGAGAGGAGGGCGCTGCAGGGAATTATAAAAACTGCACAGAGCATTACAAACGCTCAACTGCCCTCCTTGGATGATATATATAGGGCCCGATGCTTGCGCCGGGCCACAAATATCAAGCAGGACACATCCCACCCTGCCAACCACCTTTTCACTCTGCTACCCTCTGGGAGGCGATTCAGGTCTCTGAAGGCTCGCACCGGTAGACTAAAAAATAGTTTCTACCCATGTGCGATAAAAGAGCTTAATTCCAACAGAGAACACTGGGGAAGCAAAATGTAATTCCAAGAAATGCCGCCAAATTCTTTTAAATTCTTTTTAAATACTTATTTATTATTTTACTAATAAGTGTACATATGTGTCAATGGTTGTCGTGTTTGTATTTTTTTAACCGGAGGAGATGTAATGGAATTTCGTTGCACAGTATTGTGCAATGACAATAAACGTATTCATTCATTCATTCATTCATTCATTCATTCATTCATTCATTCAATCATTCATTTGTGTATAGTATTATCTGATCTGATTGGATAGCATGCAGACCAGAGCTATTGACTGTATTTCAGTACACATGGCAATAATAAACCTAAACCTATTAAAATTAGATGGATATTTGCAAACTATCAAATATAACATTTGTCATATACTATGCAAGGTTTTCAGAAATATTTTTCACTTAAATTGTGCTATTTGGCTTTGTGGAGATAGATTTATTGTTCAATGACTTGCCGATGTGCAACTGGTACAAATATCAACTGTAACAGCTTGTAACTACATGCAACCCTATTCTTGGAGTGGCCCAACCTTTCTGCTGTCCCAGTTGTTTCAGCCAGGGGCGGAAAACCGAGGGGGGGCCAGAGGGGACACGTCCCCTCCATGTTTTGAGAGGTGGGGGACATCCCCCCCGAAGTTTTTGTAATCCGGATTTTAAAACCCGGTGAAATCTCCGCTTTCCTCGAGACAGTGGGGGTGGGACTGATGATCGAGGGCGCCGATTGGACGAGAGAGACGTCAGTCAGCAGGTAATGGGGGCGGGACATGATTCAGCGCCATGATTGGACGGGGGTGGGACTGAGGATAGAGTGCGGTGATTGGAGGAGGGAGACGTGGCACAGACCTGCGCATCATCCGCAGCCAGGATCGACCCAGGCTGGGTATCCGGTGCTGTCCCAAGTCCCCCCCCCCCCCACAGGTGGCCAGAGAGATCGGCAGCAAAGATCCTCCACTATAGGATCTTTGGTCAGGAATCAGACGAGAGCTGTGCACCCAGGCCCACAGCCAGCACAGAGAAACAGCGCTAAACCAGCTAAACTCTGCCTGTCCCGCCAGGTGAGCCTATAGCCTTCCTGGACTTGCGGGAAATATGGCCAGCGTGGAGAAGCAGCACTGGTATCCCGTCAGTCCAGACAGGGCTGTAGTTAACCCGGTGAGACAGGCAGAGTTGAGCTGCAATTAGTGCTGGATTGAGCCTCCGAAGCCTCGCGCGTGTAAGTGAGTGTGCGCATGGCCGCCAAAAAGTTATGTCCCCGTCCCCTCCATGTTTTGATAGCGAGTTCCGCTCTTGGTTTCAGCAACACAGTTCTGTGCCACAGAGTTGCCATGTAAAAGACACAGACTTATTGAGGAAAATCAATTGGAAACTGTGTAGGAAGGAACTGCAGATGCTGATTTAAACCAAAGATAGACACAAAAAGCTGGCGTAACTCAACGGGTCAGACAGCATCTCTGGAGAAAAGGAATAGAAAAGGAAAGGAAATGTCACCTATTCCTTTTCTCCAGAGAAGCTGTGTGACCTGCTAATGGGTGAAAATCTAATTTCAGTTTTTGCACTGAACTGTATCTTTGGAAAATGCAAAGTTCACTGGAATTAGATTTTTTTTTAAATAAAGTCGAATGTTCTAGTCGACTTCACGTGAGAATAGGGAGCCTTGTATTGCTAAAATACAAAGCTACATATCGCACTCAATCATACTCCGGTACCCATTCCCAGCATGTAAAACACTGGGGCATTCATTGCAAGGCGATTAAAATGATTTATGGTCGTAGCACCTAGTTCGTTGTATTATACTAATCACAATGATTTTGAACTAAATTGAAAAATTAACAATTTAAGCAAAATAACTAAATTGTTATAAGGAGACTGGGTCATGATTTATTTTGATGGCAGAACAATTTTAAATTTCACCCACCTCCACCTCAGTAAATGATATGGATGGGTTGATATTTATCATGCTGAAAGATTTTCATGAAGATTACTGTGATTTTTCAAATAACCCGCTTTAGATAGAGCTCTTAAAGATAGCGGATTCAAGGGATATGGGGAGAAGGCAGGAACGGGATACTGATTGTGGATGATCTGCCATGATCACAGTGCTGGCTCGAAGGGCCGGACGGCCTACTCCTGCACCTATTGTCTATTGTTTATTGCCTATTGTCTTTTATATTTTAATAGAATATGGACTTAATAGAATAGTACTGAGTCACTGAATTTTTTTTTAATGGAAAATATAAATGATTGAATTTTGCTCCTGGAGAACCATAGCACTATTAATGTTTCTATCTGAACTATAATATTTACAAGGCAATAACCCACCATGTAGAATGGATCTGATATCGCAAAGACTAGGTGGAACAGAGGGACCTTATGGCTGCAAGATTTAGGTTAATGCTTTCATGTGCACTAACTAACTCTTTCAACCAAAAATACCAACATGATAAAAAATAATAATGGATTATTTTATTATGCAATATATTCCTTAAATGAAATTGTAATCAATTATTTCCAAGTTTAAAAAAAATTGCATTTACCATGACCAACTTATTTTATTTAGTGGTTTTGAATAATTATTAGTCCGTAAATCAATCTTATAATTACGTTGTTTTATAGATTATTCAGAGTTTGTAGAGCTAATCAATATTTAGCTTCTTATTTTAGGAGTCATTCTTTCTACCTCTGTCTTACTGAACTATGCTCCTACTTGTACTGGAGCAGTAATGGAGACACAAGAGACTGCAGATGCTGCAATCTTGGACAAAACACAAAGTGTTGGAGGGACTCAGTGGGTTAGGTGGTCACAGTGGCACAGCGGTAGAGTTGCTGCCTCACAGCGAATGCAGTGCCGGTGACCCGGGTTCGATCCCAACTACTGGTACTGTCTGTATGTAGTTTGTACGTTCTCCCCGCGACCTGCCTGTGTTTTCTCCGAGATCTTCGGTTTCCTCCCACACTCCAAAGATGTACAGGTTTGTAGGTTAATTGGCTTGGTAAATGTAAAAAATTGTCCCTAGTGGGTATAGGATACTGTTAATGTGTGGGAATCGCTGGTTGGCGCGAACCTGGTGGGCCGAAGGGCCGGTTTCCATGCACTAAACTAAACTAATCTGTGGAAGGAATGGATGGACAACGTTTTGGGTTGAGACCCTCAGTCTGAAGAAAGGTCCCGACCCAAAATGTCATCTGTCCATTCCCTCCACAGATGTTGTCTGGCCTGCTGAGTTTTTTCCAGCACTTTTTTTTTTCCTATTTGTGCTATTTGTTTCCTACTTTCGGTTTAGGTTTATGTTTATTATTGCCATGTGTACCGAAGCACATGGAAAGCTTTGTTTTACACACTATCCAATGACATCACATAATGCTATACATAAATACAAACAAGTCAAACTCAACTACAATAGACAGAGTAAGGTGCAAGATACAGTCATTCAGTATATCGAGGTTGATCTGCAATTTCAGAACTACTACTCCATATGGACCTTTAATTCCTACTATCCAAAAAATCTGTCTCACCATAGCCATTTTTTTTAATGCCAATTGAGTTATTTTCCTTTGATTTACATCCTCGACTATCGGATTTTAGCTTCTTAAATATTGCACATTCTTCCTTTTGATTCTAGGCCAAATTTACAACCTCTTTGGTCATCCAAGGTTCATTACTTTGCCATGCACATCTCCTTTAAACTTTGCCCCACTCACCTTGAAGCTATGCCCTCTAGTATTTGATTTTTCCATCCTAGAAAAAACGCTCCGACTGTCTACCCTACCTATACCTCTCCCTGCAACCTCTGGCATTCCAGAGAAAACATTCCAAGTCTGTCCAACCTTTAGCTAATAACCCCTAATCCAGGCATCATTCTGGTAAAGTTGTTTGTATTTCCTCATGAACTCTATTGCTATCTTCCTAACAGCTTCCAAATGTATCCATAATCTTTTCTCAAGTACCCTTCCCATTCCTTCATGAAGCTATGATGAATGTAGGATCATAACGACTATCTGCAAATAAAATGTTTTTGCTTACAATTTAAAAACTGTAAACTGTCCGGCCCTCTTGTTGAAAAATCCATTAAAAGGGACAGCTTTCCTGCACCTATCCCTTGCACACCAGTCATGATTTTGTATTTCTTGTCAGAATCAAAACCAAACGTTACTGAGGCATTGCTCTGGAGGTGCCTTTATATATTCCAATGTGCAGTTGATATAACCTTCAGCTCACCAGCATTTTAAATTCTCCCTGAAAGTGAGAATTTGCTACCATTACTCTGAAGTTCTCCTTGGGCTTTGAAGCCATATTTTAACCCACTCATTATTTTTCGCTCATAGAATTTCAATTCTGTTCTCCAAGGCCAAATCTGTGAGAAAAATATAAGGGAAAGAAGGCAATTGACTTTTAGTAGAAAAAACTTAGGTAACATCACTTATCATCAAGGACAGATGAAATAGATTTATTTTAACCATCATATAGGTTCTAATCCCAATACAAATCAAAAACCATTTGAAAATAATGTCGTTGCTGAAATCAAGCAGGTTATTAGAATTCTTAGCAATCGTGATTCCTTTTTCTGATCACATTTGGTCTATTTCATTAAGTTTTTCTTCAGTCAAGGACAACTAAGCAATGTTCTGAACAAAATAATTCCACAGTTAATTGTTCTCACCGTATCTTGCACTCACTGCTCTGAGCTGTGAATACAATGTGTTTATCTAACTTAACTAATTGTCAGTTCTATGTGATGATCACAACAACTCTTTTCATGATGGACATTAAACCATCAAATACATTTCCAAGAAGTCCTTCCAAGAAGGCACGTAAAGGCCAAAAAAGGAATATATAACTAGCAGTCGACAATGTTAACAGAATGTTTGTTACCATTTTCAGTTCTTTTTCAATGTACAGCATTGTGAAGCTCAAAATTGATATAGAACTAAAAATGATTTTTAAAAGGCTGTAAAAATATTCTGAAAAAGAAAGACAAGTTATCATTTCAATGTCGGGCAGCAGAGTGGTACAGCTGGTAAAGCTGTCATCTCACAGCATCAGAGAACTGGGTTCAATTCTGACCTCAGGTGCTGCCTGTGTGGAGTTTGCACATTCTCCTTGTAACAATATGAGTTTCCTCTCGGTGCCCTAGTTTCTTCCCATGTCCCAAGGATGTACAGGTTTGTGGTTTAAATGTAAATGTAAATTGCCCCTAGAGTGTAGTGGATGGATGAGAATATGGGATAACAAAGAACTAGTGTAAACGGCTGATAGGTGGTCAGCATGGACTCGATAAGCCGAAGGGCCTGTTTCCATGCTGTATCTCCAAACAAACCAAACTCCAAACTAATCACATAATATACTTATAATGTGATCATATATCTAGTGTAACTGGTGTTGGTAAAATAAAGATTTCTAAATAGATATCCATTATTAAAGTTTTTGATGTTAATAGTGAGAAGACTTCTTCATCATTCATTAAGGGATGTGCAAGATTAAGAATTTTGAATCATTCATTGCATCCACCTCAGACAATTAACAAGAGAGTAATTTTATATATAAAGAATGTAATAGTGAAATTATTTCTGGGATGATATTTGAAGATTGACCAATTGCGATATTCTTGGCTTCAGTCCAGGTTTGAATCTGTTGCCCCCACTTTTGGGCAGGGTTGTGAAGAGGTGTCAAAGAATAAGATGTTGTTCCCCTGATATTGGTAATGAATGGTCTCCTATAGATCCCTATGATGGTGGGGAGGTTAGGTTTAGGTTTAGATTTATTACTGTAACGTGTACCATGGC
Organism: Amblyraja radiata; assembly: GCF_010909765.2. Classification (NCBI taxonomy): domain Eukaryota; kingdom Metazoa; phylum Chordata; class Chondrichthyes; order Rajiformes; family Rajidae; genus Amblyraja; species Amblyraja radiata. The sequence continues at coordinate 39,995,737 of NC_045964.1, read as the reverse complement.
ACAATGAAATGTTTCGTTTTGCATGCCATCTAATCTAATCAGATAATATTATATATAAATACAAACAAGTTAAACATGTACAATAGATAGAACAAAGAGGAAGATACAGAGTGCAGAATATAGTTATTAGCATTGTAGCACTCCAGTTTCATAGACAAAGTCCAATGACTGCAATGCAATAGAGTTGCATCAGCCAGTATCCTATCTTATGTTAGAACCATTCAAAAGCCTGGTAACAGAGAGGAAGAAGTGGTTCCCGAGACTGGTGGTGCACACTTTCCAGGTTCCGTACCTTCTGCCAATTAGGACCAGGAAGAAGAAGAAATGACCAGGGTGTCTGTGATGCAAGTAATCAGTATGCATTGGCCAGCCTCAGTGATCGGAGATACAATGGCAATGTGGAGATACTGGTGTATTTTGAAAGACTGTTAGTGACTGAATCATGGGCACTGAGGCTGCTAAATAATGCATTACAAGGGTCTTAAGCCATCCAGGGTGACCAAAAGAATGGCTTCAAGCATTCAGCTGTGAAGCCAAAGCGTAATCTTTAATTTTAAATGAGAATTTTCACTTCCAGTGCCTCCACTAATTGGTCATTAGTGGAACAAGATAAAGGACAAAGCGTGATTGCTAATAGTTGCAGGATACTTCTATTGGAAGAAAGGGAAATTGGGCAGAGGAATTGATCTGATGCACCATAAGCAAGCTTGTTTAAAGTACCTGCAATTTCATCACACATGGTGACACGAGAATTCTTCACCTTAGTTTGACCTCACAAATCATTGATTATGTTTCTCCCCATAATACATGGAGAAACAATAGATCGGATTTATCCCTCAGCATAACCTGCTGTTACTTGAATTGTCATTAGTGGAGAAATCTATGGGGAGATAAAAAATAAGTTGGACACATGCAAAATCCTAGCTATCCAGAAGCTTTTCCTGTTATTATTGAGATCATGTGGTTGAGCTTAGATATTAAGATTATTTGGAGCACAATATTTTAATATTCATGTAGATTCATAGAATAGGACAGTCCAGGAACAGATTCATCACCGCCCAGTGTCCATGCTAACTATTGATTACATAGAACATAGAACATAGAAAAGTGCAGCACAGGAACGGGATCTTCGACCTACAATGTCCGTGCCGAACATTATGCCAAGATAAACTAATCACCTCTGCCTGCATGTGATCCATATTCTTCCATTCCCTGCACACCCATATACCAATCCAAAAGCCTCTTAAATGCCACGAGTACCTGTCCCCACCATCACCCCTGGCACATTCTAGGCACCCAACACTATCTGTGTAAAAAACTAGCCCAGTTCATCTCCTTTAAACTTTGTTCCTTTCACCTAGAAGCTACGTCCTCTAATCTTTGACATTTCCACCCCATGAAAAAGGTTCTGACTTCTACCCTACCTCTGCTTCTCATATTTTTTTAATACTTAGATCTCCCTTAGCCTCCATCATTCCAGAGAAAACAATCCAATTTGTCGTACCTCTCTTTATAGCTAATAGCCTCTAATCCATGCAGTATTTTGGTACCCATCTTCTGCACCTTCTCTAAAGCCTTCACATACTTCCTGCAATGGAGTGTCCAGAACAGACATACAATACTCCAAATGTGGCTTAATCAAAGTCAGGCAGCATCTGTGAAAATGTCACAATGACTGATAGTCATCAAGGATTAAAACCAGGGTTTCAAACATAGAAAATAGGTGGAGGAGTAGGCCATTCGGCCCTTCGAGCCAGCACCGCCATTTAATATGATCATGGCTGATCATCCAGAATCAGTACCCCATTGCTGCTTTCTATCTCTAACTCTCTCTTGAATACACAAAGTTACCAGCAAAGTAAAATACCTGATCTTCCTACAGCTACATAAATGGGCAGCACAGTGGCACAGCTGGTAGAACTCCTGCCTCAAAGTGCCAGTGACAATAGACAATAGGTTCAGGAGTTGGTCATTCGGCCCTTCGAACCAGCACCACCATTCACTGTGATCATGGCTGATCATCCACAATCAGTACCCCTTTCCTGCTTTCTCCCCATATCCCTTGACTCCGCTATCTTTAAAAGCCCTATCTAACTCTCTCTTGAAAGCATCCAGAGTATTGGCCTCCTGAGGCAGAGAATTCCACAGATTCACAACTCTCTGGGTGAAAAAGCTTTTCCTCATCTCCGTTCTAAATGGCCAACCCCTTATTCTTAGACTGTGGCATCTGGTTCTGGACTCCTCCAACATCAGGAACATGTTTCCTGCCTCTAGCGTGTCCAATCCCTTAATAGTCTTATATGTTTCAATAAGATATCCTCTCATCCTTATAAATTCCAGTGCATACAAACCCAGTCGCTCCATTCTTTCAACATATGACAGTCCCGCCATCCCAGGAATTAACCCCGTGAACCTATGCTGCACTTCCTCAATAGCAAGAATGTCCTTCCTCAAATTTGGTACCAAAACTGAACACAATATTCTAGGTATGGCCTCACTAGGGCCCTGTACAACTGCAGAACGACCTCTTTGCTCCTATACTCAACTCCTCTTGTTATAAAGGCCAACATGCCATTAGCGTTCTTCACTGCCTGCTATACCTGTATGCTTACTTTTACTGACTGATGAATAAGGACGCCCAGATGTCGTTGTATTTCCCCTTTTCCTACATTGACACCATTCAGATAATAATCTGCCTTTCTGTTCTTGCCACCAAAGTGGATAAACTCACATTTTTCTACATTAAACTGCATCTGCAATGCATCTGCCCACTCACCCAACCTGTCCAAGTCACCCTTCATCCTCATAGCATCCTCCTCACAGTTCACACTGCCACCCAGCTTTGTGTCATCTGCAAATTTGCTAATGTTCCTTTTAATCCCTTCATTTAAATCATTAATGTATATTGTAAATAACTGCGGTCCCAGCATTGTGCCTTGCAGTACCCCACTAGTCACTGCCTGCCATTCTGAAAGGGACCTGTTAATCCCTGCTCTTTGTTGCCTGTCTGCTAACCAATTTTCTACCATGTCAGTACCCTACCACCAATACCATGTGCCCTACCCCCAATACCATGTGCTCGATCCTGACCTCAGGTGCTGTCTGTTTGGAGTTTGCATGTTCTCCCTGTGACTGCATGGGTTTCCTCTGGGTGCTCCAGTTTCCTGCAATATCTGAAAGACGTGCGGGTTTGTAGGTTAATTGGCCTCTGTATTATTACCTCTGGTGTGCAGGGAGTGGGATGAAAAACTGGGGTAACAAAATAATGTGAATGGGTGCATGATGGTCGGTATGGATTCAATGGGCTGCAGGGTTTATTCCCATACTATATTTCTAAAAACGAAAACTATCTGCGGAGCCAAACTGAACACTTGGCCTTGACTGATATCGTGTTGTTCAGCATTGATTAGTCATGATTCAGAAGATGACAAGGGATCCAGCACTCAGCAAATTATTTTGAAGAAATGTGATTGGATCATGAAAATTGACAGCAGAACAGCAAACATCGGCACTGTGGTGCAGCGGTATAGTTTATATTCTATAGTTCTATAGTTCTATAGTTGCTGCCTTACAGCGCTCTCGGTGCTGGAGACCCGGGTTAGATCCCGACTGCAGGTGCTGTCTGTACGGAGTTTGTACATTCTCGCCGTGACCTGCGTGGATTTTCTCTGAGATCTTTGGTTTCCTCCCACACTCCAAATATGTACAGTTTTGTAGGTTCATTTTTAGTACACGTGTAAATTGTCCCTTGTGTGTGTAGGATAAGGCTAGTGTGCAAGGATCGCTGGTCGGTGCGGACTCGTTGGGCCGAAGGGCCTGTTTCCACGCTGTATCTCAAATCTAAACTAAACTTAACATGTCAGAGAAAAGCAAAATTCTCAATGCGATTTCTTTGTATTTGATTTTGATTCATGTATGCTTCAATCCACAATGTCTTTGATGATGATGATGCCAAATTTCTTCTGCCTGTTCATGATCCAGATCACTCTGTTCCCTGCTTATCCAGGTGCCTATCTAAAAGCCTCTTAAACACCACCAATTGTTCTACGTCTTCCCTATAAGGGGGAATGAAGCTACCCTGAATGTCAAATGGCTTCTGCCAAAAAACTATTTCAACTTCATTGCTAAATTATTCTGCAAGCAGCAAATTTGTCTAAGCTAAATATGCATATAAAGCAGTGCCTGCAGATTTTCCATTATTTCGGTAAATTCTCGAGTTTGCATTGATCTGCATTGGTGAGTTGGATGGATTAAGGTCAGAGAAGTCAAATTTCTGACAAGATGGAGAATTAAAATAACATGCTGATATGGATAGATTTCCACACTATTTTGCATAGTTGAGAAAAAATCCCCAACGGATCAGAATCTAGTAAATACCACTATGGAAAGGCTTACTTTCTTTTATTTATGCCTGATCCTTTTCAAATTGCTTTATTTTATTAAACAATATAGAAGCAATCAATGAGACATATTTAGTCATGCTGAGTCTTTCAGTGCCACAGAAAGGAAATAAAATCAATAAATACAGAAAGATCTCGAACCCATGAATAAAAAAAAATTGTACTTGCTTTTAATGTTGTTCCTTTCAGTTATCTGAGGAGCACTGACATTACATGAAGTAATAGAGTGCCAAGTATAATGTTGTAATTCTCTTACATTTATCAGAATCATTGGAGAAATGTTCTGAATTATTTTGCTGCTAATTATTGATCAGCTATGAATGAATACAATCTTATAATAGCAGAACAATTCAAAATAAATTGATTGCCATGATATCTAACAACCAACCCAGTCAGATATTGTACTAACATTTTATACCAGAAATTGATTTGAGTTTTAAATGATGAATGATAATGATTTCTTGGATTTATCTAAGATTACATTTTTAAAAAAAAGGTATTTTGTTACTCCCTAATGCTTGATACTGAAACTACACAAATAGAAAACTGCATTGCTAACCATTTAAACTCATCTTCCCATTCTCATACTTCCCCTTCCATCCTGGGCCTTCTCAATTGCCAAAGTGAGGTCACACACAAAATGGAGGACAGCACTTCATACTCCGCTCAGATAGCTTACAATCTAATGGTCTATGGAAGTTTTTCAACTACACTGCCAGAGGAAACCATCAAAATATTGATTTAACATTATATACCTCCCTGTTCCTTGTGATATCATTTCTAGGTTGTATAAGCCCATTGTAATTATAATAAGCATATTTAAGCCATGCCATGTTTTTGGTTAATATTAATCCAGCCAAATAGTCCACCTTCAATATAATCATTCAACCTATGTATATAACCACATGGCTTCATCACAGTATAATCAAAAGAAAACTCAAACCAAAACTTAACACCAAAGCAAACAAAGAAAGTGACAATATATCATTGGGAGTGCCCAGGAGAGTTCTTTTCCCTTCAAAATACTTAAGCTTAATTAAACAAGTATATGGCATATTTGACAGACTTTGATGAAATCAGGTGCAGCTAAAAAATTTAATACAACTTTCCTTTCCAGAAAAGTGTAATTAGTATTTTCTGCACTGTTGAACTCTAATTACTGCAGCACATGAATAGATTAGTTGGATTTACCATTCATTTTTTGGAATCAGTATTCTAAATCTGTGCTATAAATGCAGGCAGTTCATTTTTAATTTTGGATTTGAGGCAGATATGCTCAGCTGTTGTTCATAAGTCAACGGTGTCTCCAGGGAACGTGGATTCCCTGTGTGACACAAGTACTTAGCGCTATACAATTCTGTTGCTTTCAGCTTCAATGAGTGACCGAACTCACTGAATTTTGTGTAATTGTCAAATGTCTTTTTGGGTATACTTTTGAGTATAAACATACCAATAAGTGATCCAGAAATTGTATTTGGGGCCAATAACAGATTCCAAAACACTTGTGCCTGGAATTTGTTCTGGACCAACCTGATCAATTGAGAAAAAAATAATTAATTGATTGAAAGATATAGCATGGAAACAGACTCTTTGGCCCACCCTGACCATTGATCACCAGTGCACACTAGTTCAATATTATCCCACTTTTGCATTGCATTATTTAACATGAATAGATTAATATTGCTTCTCGTGTAGCAGGAGGAATGAATAGACATCTCTGGAGAGAGGAATGTCCAGCAAAATGAGTGTCCATATGTAATTTCAGGCTGAATAATTATATTCTGTCTGGTCTAAATAATCGCAATCTATGTCCAATAAAATGCTTTTTTTCAGAAAATCGGCATTCTTACATTCTTACACTCGTCTTACAAATACAGGAGACTTTCAGTAATCCAGGTAATATTTTCCCTTCATCCAATCTCTCAGTAGGTGGTATCATAGACAGTCTTCTTATTGAGTCCACATCACAAGATTAGAAATTGTTCAACCAGAACTGAACACACCTCTTGGCATCTGCAAACAATACAGTCTTGCGCTTCTTGTGCGTAGTGGTGGAAAGATTGGTGGAAACAGGGCCACGACATGAAAGTTCTTTCCTTGACCATCATAGACAGTGAACAGTGTTATCTAGAATTACAGCAAGATTTTGATATTTTGGATAGGTTAAGGAATGATTAATGGAGTTTAATACAGATGAATGTGAGGTGTTGGGAACTCAAACCAGAGCAGGACCTTCACACTGAATGGTAGGTCTTTGGGGAGTGTTGTACAAAGGGATTTAAGAGTATAGGAGCATAGTTCCCTGAAAGTGGCATCACAGGTAAAGAATGCTTTTGGTACAGTAGCCTTCATCAGCATAGACGAGTATAGATGTTAAGATGATCTGTTGCAGTTATAAAATACATTGGTGAGGGCGCATTTGGAGTATCATGTTCAGATTTGGTCAACTTGCTACAGGAAGAATATCATTAAGTTGAAAGGATTGCAGAGAAGTTTTACAAAGATGTTGCAGGACTCGAGGGCCTGAACGATAGGGAGAGATTGGACAAGCTACGACTATTTGAGCACAGGAGGCTGAGTGGTGATCTTATAGAGGGGTATGAAATCATGTGGGGATTGATAGGATGAATACACCCAATGTAGGGGGATCAAGAAACAGAGGGCATAAGTCTAAGGTGAGAAGCGAAAGATTTAATAAAAACCTGTGGGGAAGGTAGTGGGTGTATGGAATGAGCTGCCAGAGGAGGTAGTTGAGGCAATTAAAATAACAACATTTAAAAGGCACTTTATAGGTACATGGATAAAAAAAGGTTAGAAGAATTTTGACCAAATGTGGGCAAATTGGACTAGATTATATGGAGCATCTTGGTTGGCATGGACGAGTTGGGCCGAAGGCCTGTTTCCTTGCTGTATGACTGATTCAGATGGCCAGGTTATTTGTTGTGCTGCTATTTGTGAAATCTGCTGCACACAAATTAACCATCGTGACCCCTATCTTACAGCAGTAACTGCACTTTATTCCCAGATTCCGAATGGCGACGTATAAAGGCAAGTCATTTAATCACTCATAAAGAAAAATACATTTAAGTTAATGCCATTAAATATTTGAATAGGTTATTTGGATTTGCTATTCATCTCAATATTTTACACCCGGGCTAAGTATGCAGCTGGTTGGTTAATTTTAGGTTTGAGATATATTTCCTCCGCCACATTTCATAATTTGAGGACATTCTGATGGAACACAAGCCAGGGAATATCTCAAGAGGCATTTACTGTGGAGAATGACTTGGAGGTAAATGGATAGTGATGTTATGGGTCAAGACTCTTCATCTAGCCTTAAAGAGTAAAGGGGAAGCAGCGAGAATAAAGAGGTGGGGGAGAGGTGGGACAAGATCCAGCAAGCTAGCCACAAAGAGAGAGCTAGATATAGCTCTTCGGGCTAACGGAATCAAGGGATACAGGGAGAAAGCAGGAACGGGGTTCTGATTTTGGATGATCACCCATGATTAGAAACATAGAAACATAGAAAATAGGTGCAGGAGTAGGCCATTCGGCCCTTTGAGCCTGCACTGCCATTCAATATGATCATGGCTGATCATCCAACTCAGTATCCTGTACCTGCCTTATAACATATAACAAACCATATAACAATTACAGCACGGAAACAGGCCATCTCGGCCCTACAAGTCGGTGCCAAACACTTTTTTTTCCCACTAGTTCCATCTACCTGCACTCAGACCATAACCCTCCATTCCTTTCCCATCCATATACCTATCCAATTTATTTTTAAATTATAAAATCAAACCTGCCTCCACCACTTCCACTGGAAGCTCATTCCACACAGCTACCACTCTCTGAGTAAAGAAGTTCCCCCTCATGTTACCCCTAAACTTCTGTCCCTTAATTCTGAAGTCATGTCCTTTTGTTTGAATCTTCCCTACTCTCAATGGGAAAAGCTTATCCACGTCAATTCTGTCTATCCCTCTCATCATTTTAAAGACCTCTATCAAGTCCCCCCTTAACCTTCTGCGCTCCAAAGAATAAAGACCTAACTTGTGCAACCTTTCTCTGTAACTTAGTTGCTGAAACCCAGGCAACATTCTAGTAAATCTCCTCTGTACTCTCTCTATTTTGTTGACATCCTTCCTATAATTGGGCGACCAAAATTGTACACCATACTCCAGAATTGGTCTCACCAATGCCTTGTACAATTTTAACATTACATCCCAACTTCTATACTCAATGCTCTGGTTTATACAGGCTATCACACCAAAAGCTTTCTTTACTACCCTATCTACATGAGATTCCACCTTCAGGGAACTATGCACAGTTATTCCTAGATCCCTCTGTTCAACTGCATTCCTCAATTCGCTACCATTTACCATGTACGTCCTATTTTGATTTGTCCTGCCAAGATGTAGCACCTCACACTTATCAGCATTAAACTCCATCTGCCATCCTTCAGCCCATTCTTCCAAATGGCCTAAATCTCTCAGTAGACTTTGGAAATTTACTTCATTATCCACAACACCACCTATCTTAGTATCATTTGAATACTTACTATTTAAATTTACCACAACATCATCCAGATCATTGATGTACATGACAAACAACAGTGGACCCAACACAGATCCCTGAGGTACCCCACTTGTCACCGGCCTCCAACCTGACAAACAGCCATCCACCATTACTCTCTGGCATCTCCCATTCAGCCACTGTTGAATCCATCTTGCTACTCCTGCATTAATACCCAACAATTGAACCTTCTTAGCCAACCTTCCATGAGGAACCTTGTCAAAGGCCTTACTAAAGTCCATATAGACAACATCCACTGCTTTACCCTCATCAATTTCCCTAGTAACCTCTTCAAAAAATTCAAGAAGATTAGTCAAACATGACCTTCCAGGCACAAATCAACATTGACTGTTCCTAATCAGACCCTGTTTATCCAGATGCTTATACAGTATATATTATCTCTAAGTATCCTTTGAAATAATGATTAGAAACCATAGAAACATAGATTAGAAACCCATGATTAGAAACATAGAAAATAGGTGCAGGAGTAGGCCATTCGGCCCTTTGAGCCTGCAGCGCCATTCAATATGATCATGGTTGATCATCCAACTCAGTATCCTGTACCTGCCTTCTCTCCATACCCCCTGATCCCTTTAGCCACAAGGGCCACATCTAACTCCCTCTTAAATATAGCCAATAAACTGGCCTCAACTACCTTCTGTGGCAGAGAATTCTAGAGGTTCACCACTCTCTGTGCGAAAAATGTTTTCCTCATCTCGGTCCCAAAAGATTTCCCCCTTATCCTTAAACTGTGACACCTTGTTCTGGATTATTTTGGATGGCTGGCTCGAAGGACCGAATGGCCTACTCCTGCACCTATTTTCTATATTTCTATGTTTCTAAAGAGCACAGCATCAATCCCTGAAGCATACCACTCATCACAGGCCTCCAGTCCAAAAAACAACTTCTCATGATCACCCTCTGCTTTATGCCATCAAGCCAATTATGTATCCAATTAGCATTCCCTGGATCCCATGCAATCTAATTTTACAGACCAGCGTATCATTTGGAACCTGGTCCATATACATAATATCCACCAATCTGCCCATGCCAATCCGCATTGCTGTCTTTTCAAAAAATAATCTTCATAAAATAGTCAGATAGAAAAGGCAGGTGAAGAGTGATACTGGCTAAGGAGAGATGATGGCAGATGGGAACAATAGAACAAGGGGGAGGTCAGTTGGGGGTGGGGAGCAGATTCAGTGGGAGAAATGTGTGGGTTTTGGGCAGGTAGACCTGACAGGGGAGAGGGGAAGTAAACAGGGTGGGTGGTAGGGGGGTGGGGTTAGCGTGGGAAGAAGTGTGTGGATGGGCTCAGGTAGATAGTAGGATAGAGAAAGGGACACATGGGGTGGGAATTACCTGAAGCTGTAGGCCATCCATGTGGAAGATGTTTCTCTAGTTTGTGCCACATCCTCGCCATGGAGACAGGTGTGGGAATAGGAATGGAAAGTAAAATGGCTGGAAACTGGGAGTTCCAGATGGCAGCGGCCAGAGTTCAGGTGACCGACAGAGCAGTCACATTGGCTAACTTTGGGCTCACTGATGTAAAGGAGGCCACATCGAGAACACCTAATGCAAGAGACGAGATTGGAGGAGGTGTGGTAACAGAAATGTTGAAGAATGATGTGTTGGTCATGGACGCTGGTAATATAAAAAGTAAGAACTGAGGGAACCTGCTCCTGTTCTGTCTGGGCAGGCGGTATGCTGAAGTGCCTGTGTCCATGCTGTATAGGTCTACAACTTCACAATGATGTCTGACATCTCAAAATCCCACTAATGTGCAACTGTTCCCACCCCATGATCTGGCTCCTGTCTCCAGTCTGCAGTAAGAGGTCAATGTAGGTGACTGCAGACAGAAAGTCCAAAGACTTCCCACTGACATATCTTTTCCCTCTACATCCCACCTGCTTGACAGATAATGGAAGAAACACAAAAAGATAGAGTAACTCAACGGGACAGGCAGCAACTCTGGAGAGAAGGAATGGGTGAAGTTTCGGGTCGAGACCCTTCTGCAGATCAAGTATTACAAGAGAACATTTTTTACTGGTTCTGAAGCTGAGAAGAAGGAGGTAAACAGAGAGGTCAAGCGGGCCATAACATTTGCCAAGCTGAAATACAAGAACAAAGTGGAGCAGACCTTTGGAAAAGGGAACCTCCGTGCGGCTTGGCAGGGCCTTAAGAACATGGCAGCAGTGAACTCTGTCTCTACCAGCCGCAAGCCCATTCAGGTAGCAGGAAGCAGCTTCACTTCACTCCCGAATGATCTCAACTCCTTCTACACCAGATTTTAAAAGGACAATAGCACCCAGCTAGAATTTATCGTCTCCACACTCAGACCTGATGACTCCGGCCTCAACATCAACACATCAGAGGTGGTGAGAGCCCTCAAAAGGACTAAAAAGAACACAGCTCCAGGGCCAGACAACATCTGTGGGCGGACCCTATGGCACTGTGCTGAGCAGCTGGGAGGTGTGTTCCAGCATCTGTTCCAGGGCTCTTTGACCAGCAGCACAGTCCCCGCGATGTGGAAAAACTCAACAGTGATTCCCATCCCAAAGAAGGGCACCACCAAGGTCCTGAATGACCTTAGACCGGTGGCTCTCACCTCCCTGGTCATGAAGGCCATGGAGAGGATCATCAAGGAGCACATCACCAAGGCAACTGGCTCAATGATGGATCCATTGCAGTTTGCTTACCAGGCTGGCAGGGGTGTCGATGACACAAAAATATTCATCTTAAACACCATCCATAAGCATCTGGAAATCCCCAAGACCACAGCCAGACTTCTGTTTGCAGACTTCTCATCAGCATTCAACACCATGCAGCCACATATTTTGGCTGAGAAGCTCATCACCCGTTTCCACCTCAACCACCAACTCACTTTGTGGATTATAGACTTCCTCACCAACAGATCACAGAGGGTGTTGGTGAACCACACCTTGTCCGACACCCTCTTCACCTTCACTGGCTCTCCACAAGGCTGTGTCCTCTCCCCACTTCTCTTCATTCTCTACACTGATGACTGCAGATCCACCCAGCCAAACTGCCACTTTGTAAAATTTGCTGATGACACAGTCCTCCTGTCTCTGCTTCCCAGCCATACACAACATCACAGCTCAGCCCTGCAGGACTTTATAGTATGGTGTGAAAAGTCTTGTCTTGAGCTAAATATAAACAAAACCAAGGACATGATTGTAACCTTTTCCCCCCAACAGAGACAGATGGCTGAGGCAGCCACCACTATCATCCAGCAGGAGTCAGTGGAGATAGTGGAGGTATACAAATACCTGGGAACAGCCTTCGACAACCTGCTAAGGTTTTCCTCTAACACAGAGGAAATCCTTAAAAAGTGCCATCAGAGACAGTACCTACTCAGGAAGCTGAAGTCATTTGGGATTAACAAAGACATTCTCACCACATTCTACTGCGCATTCATTGAAAATGTAATAACCTTCTCTTTCACTAGCTGGTTCCACTCCATCACCCTGCAAAACAGAAACCGCCTGTTGAATGTGGTCAAGGTCTGCTCAAAAATCATTGAGCAGCCCGTCCGAACTCTCACTGCCCTATGCGACCAACAGTCTGTAAAGTTAACACGCAGGATTCTTCAGGACCCCTCTCACATCCTGTTTCCTGAGTTTGAGTGGCTCCCCTCAGGACGCAGACTCCGCTGTCCGGGTTGCCGGACACAGAGGAGGAAGGCAACCTTCATCCCCAGGGCTGTCCAGCTTCTTAATGCTGATCATTGACTCATGAACATATGAAATGAAATAATAACCTTCTATATGCACTTTTTAATTGAAGCACTAAGGAAGCACTTTAAAAACTATTACTATGTGTTGAATGTTGATGTGCGGTGTGTGTTGTGTGATTGTGCAGTGTGTCTGTGAAATGCGTGTGTTGGTTGATTGTGCAGTATGCGTGCCGCTTATGTTTGTTGATTGTGTCCGGTTTTTTTTGTTTTTTTTTAAAGCTACTGTAATGCGCCCTTTTAAATTGCCCCTCGGGGACGAATAAAGTGCTTTGAAATTGCAATGAAATTGAAATTGAAACATCACAGTATTTTGCAACTTTTGTGCCTATTCTCCATATTCAACATTCCTGGTCTAATACAGCATCCGATGTGCTGCATGAAAATGCATGCAATGTGTCTGATAAAGTGTCTGTGGTTCCATCGGATCGCATTTCACATGCGCACTGCTGCTGGTGAGACTGTGACCTACTTTAAATTCTCCACCTTAGCCCAGCACGTGCTTTCTGATAAGCTTCCTCTAGACAGGCAAATTCAACGTACAACAATTCTTTGCAATGAAATTGGCGTAATTATTCATGTGGCTCCAAGCATATTATTACAATGCAATAACATATTAAACTGAAAGATCAATCATATTTTTGGTGAGACCCTGGGCTAACCAAACAAACTGGTCACGCACCAAGCAAGCAAATATTCAGCAGCGGGTGTGTGGGGTGCATGGATGGAGCTAAGCAGAATATCTTCCTCGTATCCATCTCTCCACCAAACTTTCCATGTTTAAGACTAATTTGCTTACTTTCATCCCAATTCTGCCTTTGGTTTTTGATCTGAAATATTAAATCTGTTTGCCTCAGACTATGTGCCATTTGAGAACCCGAGAAGCTCAAAATTGTTACAAGTATATGACAGGTTCCAAGGACAGGTTCCAACTTTCAGAATTCAAAGTGCCAATCTCAATTTAAGTCATCTAGGCTATACAACAAGAAAACAGTCCCTTTGGCCAACCATGTCCATGCCGACCAAGTTTGGCATTCTGGGCTAATCCTAATTCCCTGCATTTGGCCCATAATCCTCTAAACCCTTCCTATCCTTAGGTCTGTCCAAATGTATTTTAAAAGTTGTAATTGTAATTTAATATCAATTAAATAATGTTTTGGACATATACTTAGGCATCAGCTGCATGAGTCAAGAGAGTCATATCGTCAACGAGACATGGAGTCAAAGAATGTGGAAACAAGACCTTTGGCCAAACTTGTCAATGCCAACCATTGCCCTATCTTAGTTGATCCATTTACTTGTGTTTGACCCATATCCCTCTGTTACTTCCTGTGTCAGTCCAAGTGCTTTATTGTTGTTATAGTACCTGCCTCAACAACCTCCTCTGGAAGCCTATTCCATTTACCCACCACTCTGAGTGAAAAAGGTTGCTCCTCATGTTCTGATTAAATCTTGTCCCTTTCCCCTTCAAACCATGTCCTCTGGTTCTTGATTCCCTAACCTTGGGTAAAAGACTCAATTCACCCTGTCTATTCCCTCATGCTCCTATACACCTCTGTGTGATCATCCCTCAGTGTTCTGTGGTCCAAAGAATAAAGTCATGGCCTGGCCAGCCTCTCTATAGCTCAGGTTCTCAAGTTCTGGAAACATCTTCATCAATCTTCATTGCACTCTTTCCAGCTTAGTGGCGTCTTTCCTATAGCAGAGTGACCAAAACTGAATACAATACTGCAAATGCGGCCACACATTTTGTACAACTACAACTTAATGTCAAAACCTATATACATTACTAGACTAAGTGGGACCCGTTAGGAGCGCTAGCATGGGTGTTGTGGTTCAAGTCAAGTCAAGCACAGTGAGTGCAGGGCCAACAATCCATTTCAATCCATTTCATGTCAAGTCAATCCATGTCAAGTCAATCCATTTCAAGTCAATCCATTTCAAGTCAAGTCAAGTCAACACACGGCAGGTGGGGCCAGCCAACAATACAATCTATTTGCTTTCATTTCAGGTGAGGTCAAGCAAAGCAAAGGCAAAGCAAAAGCAAAGGCACAGGGCAGGCGGGGCTAGCCAACAATACAATCCATTTGCTTTCATTTCAGGTGAGCTCAAGCAAAGCAAAGTCAAAGCAAAAGCAAAAGCACAGGGAAGGCCAAACAACTCATTTCATTTTCCATTTCCATTTCAATTTCAAGAACAGTGCAGGCTAAACAACTAATTTCATTTAATTAAGGGCTAACAAATCATTTATTGCAAGCACATTAAGTGATTTAAAAAAAAGATCAATCATTGCAAGCGCATTGCTGGCTAACAAATTATTTATTGCAAGCACATTAAGGGCTAACAAATCATCATTCATTGCAAGCACATTGCTGGCAAACAAATCATTTATTGCAGGCACATAAAGGGTTAACCACATGAAGCACATAACTACATAACCACATAAAGGATAGACTCACAGTTCAGTAGACTCACAGTTCAGTAGACTCACAGTTCAGTAGACTCACAGTTCAGTAGACTCACGGCAGGGAATCAGAGTGGTGGCCTCTTCCTCGCGATCTTTCAGAATGACGGATTCATGTCCAGGCATCCAGGGTTTTATAGTCTTGCCCTCCCCCGGAAGGGAAGTTACCTTCAACATGGTGATTGACATGTGAGAGGACCAATCAGCTGATCTCAAGATTTTTTAAACACTCAGAACTTTTTTATTTTTCATCGATCAGAAAAATTCTCGGGAGTGCCTCCGTGGTGGAAGACTGTGAGTAAGATGGTCAAAAATCGATATAGGGTTGCATTTTTTTCTAAAATCAATATACAGCGCAGCCGGGAAGCAGTCAAGATTAGACTTTTATTTATATAGATAGATGTCCTTGACTGATAAAGGCCAGCATGCCAATAGCCTTCTTCACCATCCTATCCATCGAAGTCTAGTGACTATTTCAACAGTAATTAGTGTGCTTGATAATTCACAGGTTGGATTTTTGTAGGGCCAGTTGCTGCTATGGCAGGTGAGATGACAATTTAGAACATAGAATGGTACAGCACAAGACCTGGCTCTTCAGCCCGCTATATCACTGGCGAGTATGATGCTGAGCTAAACTAATCTCAAATGACAAAAGAACAACTGTCTCTCATTAAAAGTTAATTATGAAATGATTATTTCAATACTTCCATGTGATTCTATATCATTATCATAGTTAGTTTAAGGGAGGAAAATACATGGAGAAGCAATGTGGTGGATAATTCCAATTGGCAGCTGTTATGCAAGATGCCTGAGTAACGAAAAGCTTTTAAAATTGTAAAATGGCATTAAAATAGTTCAGAGCAATGGCATTGCTCCAGATGGTTGATTTCTATATTAATACCATTGTAAATGATGGGTCTTATAGTGCTACATCATTGAGTTGAATTAAAATAAATTGAATTGAATTGAACTGAATTGAAAGATACAACTTGGAAACAGGCACTTTGACCCACTGACTCCACGCCGACAATTAATCACCCATTCACATTAGTTCTATGTTATCCCACTTTTTCATCCACTCCCTACACACTGGGGGCAATTTACTGAGGCCAATTAACCTACATGTCTACAATATTTTCATTGTGGTATTGTGTTCATTACTACGAGAACCAAATGCAGGAAAGAAAGGTAACACGTTAGTGTTTAGGTTTAGATTTAGGTTTATTATTGTCACCTGACTGAGGTACAGTGAAAAGCTTTGTTTTGAATGTTATTAAATCAGATTAGATAACACTATACATAAATGCAATCAAATCAAATTAAAATACAATAGGTAGAGCTTAGGGGAAGATATAGAGTTCAGAATATAGTTCTCTTTTTTTTATATAAATTTTATTTTTATTAGAAGTACAGTAAATTACAATAATACACATCAGATATATCTTATTACATTTGTTGTACCACTTCGTTTTTCGAGCTTTAAAAAAGATAGAAATAAAAGAAGTAAGGAAAGTGAGCAAGAATCGTGAAGGTGCAGGAAAGTGATGGGGAAAGAAAGCCCCTTAGGGAAGAAGTTAGAGAAGGAAGTAAAGAAAGGAAATAAGACCCTAGAAAGAAAAGAAAAAAAAAGGAAAAACAATCGCTCTATTGTAACACAAAACTCCGCAAAAAAGGATATACCAACCGTATATTTTTTATTTTTTTTAAAATTTATTTTATACCCCCCCGTTACCAGATCCTGGTTACATTTATATTTTAAATTACTATTGCACCTTATGCTTGTAATAGTTCCATAAATGCAGACCACGTCTTTTGGAAGTGGTCTGCTTTGCCTGCTAGGAGGAGTCTCATCTCTTCTAAGTGTAGTGTTTCGAACATGTTTGAAATCCACATTTTTATTGTTGGTATTGGAGCATTTTTCCAAAATTTGAGTATGCTTTTTTCCCATTATTAGCCCGTAATTAAGTAAGTTCTTTTGAAACACATTTAATTCGGGGTTACCTTCCGATATTCCAAAAATGATCCATTCTGCTTTCGGTACAAGTTTTATTTTAAATAATTTTGTGAAGATTTCAAATATTTCGTTCCAGAATTTTTGGATTTTTATACAAAAAACAAAAGAGTGCACTATGGTAGCTTCTTGTGACTGACATTTATCACAGATGGGTGAGACATTGGGGAAAAGTTTATTTATTTTAGTTTTTGAATAAAATAGTCTATGTAATGTTTTATATTAAAAAAAAAAAAAAAAAAAAAAAAATATAGTTCGCAGCATTGTCGCACATTAGTTCCATAGACAAAGTCCAATATCTGCAATGGGGTAGAGGTTAATTATACAGTACACCTGCTTATAGAAGGACTGTTCAGAAGCTTGATAACAGAGGGGAAGAAGCTGTTCCTCAGTATGGCGGTGCATGTTTTCAACCTGTACTTTCTGCCTGACAGGAGCAGAGATAAAAAGTTATGAGAGGGCTGGGACAAGTCGTTGATTACACTGGCTGCTTTTCCAAGGCAGCGTGAAGTGTGGATGGAGTCAGTGGAGGGGAGTCTGTATGTGTGATGAACTGGGATACCTCTACAACGCTTTGCAATTTCTGCAGTCTTGGACAGAGCTGTGACTACTCTAGTTGATTATTGACAACAATCTGACCCTGATTCAACCCATAAGGATACAAGCACCCAGCACCGATGACAAGAGTTGAAAATGTTTAATTTTATGTTTGTTTGCTGAACAGCAAAGTCAAACATCTAGGCTTCCCGGTGGATACCAGGCAATAGGAATAACAATTGTGTCCTTGATGCATAGTTCCTTATGAAAGAAGAAAAATTACAAAAAAATTACACCATCAAATTGTCAACATTCATACCTATTTAATTTGGAGTATGGAGATATAGCATGAATATTTAAGAGGGAGTTAGATGTGGCCCTTGTGGCTAAAGGGATCAGGGGGTATGGAGAGAAGGCAGGTACAGGATACTGAGTTGGATGATCAGCCATGATCATATTGAATAGCAGTGCAGGCTCGAAGGGCCGAATGGCCTACTCCTGCACCTATTTTCTATGTTTCTATGTTTCTATGAAAATGCAACGAACCATCGATCACCCATTCACACAAGTGCAATGTTATCCCAATTTTAGATCCACTCCTCACAGCAGGGGCAATTTTATAGAGGCCAATTAACCTATAAACATGCACACCTTTGGGATGTGGGAGGAAACCAGATCACCTGAAGCAAACCCAGGCGGTCACAAGGAAAACGTGCACATAGACAACACCCAAGGTTAGGACTGAACCTGAACTGAGTTTCCTGCTTTGTGAGGCAGCAGCTCTACCAGCTGTACCACTGTGCCATTATTCATTCAATAAATCAACTAATTTTAACACAGTGAACAAGAATTTATTCTCCTAAAAAATGGATTGTATAGTAGAATAAATAATCACAGCAAAAGTATTTTTTTCTAATTGACAAGCTAAAAGCTTCCACCGCCACATGTTATTGAATTGCTCACATTCACAAAGAAGGTGTTACCAAGTGTGCACAGATAACAATAATAACAGTTGATTAAAAGAGCTTGTTTAGAGATAAACCTCAGCAGTCACTTTGGATTCATGTCCCAATGGGCAGGAGCATCAGGATTAAGTTTGATCATCTTGAGCAAGGATAAGTGATGGTGCTGTTCTCTCAGCTTATCGATAGAGAATTGTCTTCACTCTTTATCATTGTCCTTCTCCAACAGCTTGCTGTTTGCTGACCCATCTGACATAAGTTGTCCAAACACTCAGTGTCAAATATCAAAGAATTAAATGAGTTTACTCTGCAGAACAGGTAGATATTCATCTACAGTAACTCCCAATGCATTTTGATGAAGCACAGCCTTCACTGGATTGTCTCTGGTCACCATCTTCAATACTATGAACTAGGGCAGACTCTGGTCATGGAGCTAGGGTCATCAAGTAATAGAGAAATACAGCACAGAAACAAGCTCTTCAGCCCAAGTTGACCATGTTGGCATACCAGGCGAGTCCCATTTGGCCCACAGCCCTCTAAACACTTCCTATATGTTTATCTGTCCAAATGCATTTTAAAAGTGATACTTTTAAAGCAGCCTCTGACAGCTCATTCCAAATTAGCTTTAGAGTGAAAATTTTACCCCTGTGGTCCTTCTTAATTTTTCACTTTAAGCCTTTTCCTTCTAATTTTAGAATCCTCCACCTAGGGAGCATTCATTTATCCATGCCCTACATGATCTTGTACACCTCAGTTAGGTCACCCCTCAGCCTCCTGCACTCCAAAGAAAAAGGCCTCAAATCTCTCGAACATCTCCTTATATGACACAAGCCCACAATCCCAGGTAACATCCTTGCAAATGTTTCTACACTGCTTCCAAATTTACAACATCCTACCTAAAGGTTGATGACCAGAACTGCACACAGCACTCCAAGTGTGGTCTCACCAATGTCTGATACAGCTGCATCATGATATCCTTTTGTACTCAATAAGGGAAACATGCGAAAGGCTTCCTTACCCTGACTCACATGCGAAAGGCTTCTGTCACCCTGACTCACCACTTCCAGGAAAACCCTGCAACCATTCTGCATGATCGCTGTCTGTTGTTCCATATTCTCCAGGACTCTGCCATTTACTGCATAAAACCTGCCCTGGTTTGACATATTAAAGGTCCAACACCTCACACTTGTCAGAGTTAAATTCCATTTGCCGTTCCTTGGCCTATTATCCCAACTGATCTAGATCCTATCGTAGACTTAGATATACTTCCTCATTGTCCACTGTATCATCAACTGGTGCCACCTGCATTTTCTTTAACAATGTCAACTACAATGTCATCCAAATCATGCAGATAATAAACAGCAACAGACGCAACACCAGCCCTGCAACATTCCACTCATCATTGGCATCTAATCAGCAAAATAACCATCTAGATGTACCCTTTCACCTCTTTCTCCAAGCCAATTTTGAATTCAGTAGGCTAGCTTGCCGGATTCAATGTGAAATATCCGTTTGGATTAGTCTACCATGTGGGACCTTATCAAAGGCCTTGCTAAAATTCATATAGACAATGTCCCCTGCCCTGCCCCAATCAATCATCTTGGTGACCTCTTCAAACAATGCCCTCTGGTGTGTGAGACACAATTTCCCACATGCAAAGCCATGCTGATGATTCTTAATCCGTCGTGCCTATTCAAATGCTGATAGATACAACGTATCCTCCACTGACAATAGATTTACCAGCCTGCAGCTCCTTGCTTGTCACCAAAAACCTGTCCAGATTTTACGTTTTTTTAAAAAAGGAGAGTGAACATTAAAGAGTGATTAAGTCAAGTGTTGTTTGTTTCTACCAAGTTTGAATGAAAGCACCAAGTCATGATAAATTAAAACCTTGAATCAGACACAGCAGGAGATGCCCAACAAGTTTAAAAGAAGATAATTTATTTCCAAGAGTTGGTTTGAACTTTCATAGAGTGATTTGGATTAGTTTTTGTTTTGTCAATAATCTTTAAAGCTGATTAATGGAAAAAATACCAGTCACAGAAAACTTTCCAGCACCAATCTGACATCGAGTTATGGAATGGAAGCTAAAATGGTCCTGATATGTTAAAAATAAAATTTAACTTTTTATAGCACTGAAGATTGTGTCACGTCGCAATATTAATGAAAGCAAACTCTTTGAAGCAACTTATCCAGAAAGAGCACTACCTTTTAAGAATACATGTAGGTGTATTAAACTATATTGCATGTTCCATTCGATGAGGAACTTGAAAATTCTGCAATTTAAGTGGAGAATCTCGAGAGTAGGTTGCAATCCTATTAACCTTTTTAAAAGCAAGCAAAGGTGATGAGTTGCCTAGCAATGTGTGCAGTAAATTACATCTTTTCAGATGAAAAGATAAATTATGCAAATTTATAACACGTAACTCACTTGAGAGTTCCCAATGTACAGTGTTGAAATAAAGTCACAAGAAATTTGACGGTTTCTGGTGCTGTTGAAATCTGCACAGCTACATTTTTGGAGGAGCTCAACGATCTGGCAACATCAATGGAAGGAAAGGACAAACAATGTTTTGGGTCTAGAGCCTTCTTCAGACTTCCCCAGATGCTGCCTGATCTGCTGAGTTCCTCCAGCACTTTGTATTTTGCTCAGGACCCCAGTTTCTGCATTCTTTATGTCTACAATTTTTCCAAAATTAACCATTTTGCAATTAATAAATGTGACTCTTTGACAGCAAGACTGCACATAGGCACAAGCTGAATTAATTTTGCTGCAGATCAAGTTTGAGGAACTGCACAGTACACTTGAAATATGGTGCCATTGTCAAAGGGATACTTAGAGATTTCTCAGAGAATACACAAAACAAATCTCTGCACAGCTGCTTTACGATGTTGAGACTGCACCTAATGAGAGTATGAAAAGGTATAATGAACTGACAAGTTCCGTCCGCTGCTGACAACTACACTGAGAAGGATTGTACAGCTTTTGTTATATATTGTTAAACTCTTGGAAACAAGACTGACTCCAAGAAGATTGGAACCACTGGATCTTTTAAGAATGTATTTCGAACGAATTTGTTGTAAAGATTTGTAATTATTTTCTCCAACTTTGGAGACAAGAACTTGTTTTCGTCAATTACTCCTGCAATATTCCTGTGCTGCTTTGTCACTTCAAAGTTTTACGTTTTTTACTGATGATGTGATACTCTTCTACTTGTAGGGTGGAGGGAACTAAAGGGAAGAGCCACAAACTATTAGCCCATACTAGTTTTGTTTAGTCTAGAGATACAACATGGGAACAGGTACTTCAGCCTGTCGAGTCCCCACAGACCACCAATAACCCGTTTACATTAGTTTAATTGTATTCCCATATTCTTATCCATTCCCGACACACTAGGGGCAATTTACAGTGGCCAATTAACTTGCAAACCCGCACATTTCTGGAATGCAGGAGGAAACCAGAGCACTTGGAGGAAACTTACACGGTTACAGGGAGAACGTGCAAACTGCAGGCAGACGGCACTCGAGGTCAGGATCGAACCCGGGTCTCTGGCGCCGTGAGGCAGCGGCTCTACCAGCTGTGCCACTGTGCAGCCCATGTTTAGCCTCCATTCAGGTTCCTCTCATCCTTCCACATTTTGCTCTGCCAGGATTCCCTTCTGCCTCATTTAATGTTTTGTGTTCAGTTTTGGTCACCATGTTATAGGAAAAATGTTGTCAAGCTAGAAAGGATTCAGAGAAGATTTACCTGAATGTTGCCGAAACTTGAGGGACTGAGCAATAGGGAAAGGTTGAGCAGGTTAGGGGTTTATTCCTTGGAGCGCAGGATGATGAGGGGTGATCTTATAGAGGTGTACAAAATGATGAGAGAAAAAGATCAGATGAACACAGTGTCTTTTGCCCAGAGTAGTAGAATTGAGACCAAAGGACTAGGTTTAAGATGAGGGGGGGATAGAGATAGAGTCATAGGAACCCGAGGGGCATGTTTTTTTACACAAAGGGTGGTGAGGATATGGAACATAGAAACATAGAAACATAGAAAATAGGTGCAGGAGTAGGCCATTCGGCCCTTCGAGCCTGCACCGCCATTCAATATGATCATGGCTGATCATCCAACTCAGTATCCTGTACCTGCCTTCTCTCCATACCCCCTGATCCCTTTAGCCACAAGGGCCACATCTAACTCCCTCTTAAATATAGCCAATGAACTGGCCTCAACTACCTTCTGCGGCAGAGAATTCCAGAGATTCACCACTCTGTGTGTGAAAAAAGCTTTCCTCAGGCTAAGCATGAACAAGGTACCATAGGAGGTAATTAAAGCAGGTACTATCGCAACGTTTAGGTAACACTTAGACAGGTACATGGACAGTTGTGAGTGATATGTTGTGAGGAGAGTTGTGAGTGATATGGACTAAAAGCAGTCAGGTGGGATTAATATACTTGGGGCATGTTGGTCAGTGTGGGAAAGTTGGGTGGAAGGGCATGTTTCAATGCTGTATGACTATGATTATGACAGTTGATATCTTAGTTTCTCCCTGGACATAGAGTACAGAGTACAGGACAAAAATCCATAATCTGGTTGAATGGTCGTAAAACCATAAGTGATAGGAGTAGGCCATTCGGCCCATCAAGTCTACTCCACCTTTCAACCATGGCTGATCTATCTCTCCCTCCTAACCCCATTCTCCTGCCTTCTCCCCATAACCTCTGACACACATTCTAGTCAAGAATCTATCTATCTATCACTGCCTTAAATATACCCACTGAATGGTGTCAGAACAATCTTGCTCTCAACATCAGCAAGACCAAGGAGCTGATTGCTGACTTCAGGAAGTCAAGAGTCCATGAACCTGGCTTCATTGACATGACAGTGATGGAGAGAGTCCACAGCTTTAGATTTCTGGTCATGCACATCTCTGAAGATCTGTCCAGGGCCCAGCACATCGATGCAATCACATAAAAAGCTCAGCACCTCTACTTCCTCTGAACTTGGAAAAGATTTGGCTAGTCGCTGAGCACTCTATCAAATTCCAGAGGTGTTCAGTGGAGAGCATACTAACTGGTTGCATCACAACCTGGAATGAAGGAGGCTGCAGCAAGTGGTGGACATTGCCCAGTCCATCACAGGTTTTAGTCTCCCCATAGTCCAAGGGGTCTTCAGGAAGTGCTGTCTCAAGATGGCAGCAACATTTATCAAAGACCCACACCACCCATGCTCTTGTCTCACTGCTACCAATGGTGCAATAGATTGCACTACAGTGCATTCAGAAAGTATTCAGACCCCTTCACATTTTGCACATTTTGTTAGGTTAAAGCCTTATCCCCAAATGGGATTAAAATTCATATTTTTAATCATTAATCTACACACAATGCCCCTTAATACAAAAGTGAAAATGGGTAAAAATGTTTGCAAAGTAATTAATAAGAAATAACTGAAATATCACATTTACATAAGTATTCAGACCCTTTACTTAGTACTTTGTTGAGGCACCGTTGGCAGCAATTACAACCTCAAGTCTTCTTGGGTATGAAGCAACAAGTTTGGCATACCTGTATTTAAGTAATTTCCCCCATTCTTCTCTGCAGATCCTCTCAAGCTCTGTCAGGTTGGATGGGGAGCGTTGATGCACAGCTTTTTTCAGGTCCCTCCAGAGATGTTCGATCGGGTTCAATTCCGGGCTCTGGCTGGGCCACTCAAGGACATTCATAGATTTGTCACAAAGCCACTCCTGTGTTGTCTTGGTTGTGTGCTTAGGCTTGTCCTGTTGGAAGGTGAACCTCCGCCCCAGAACGCTCTGAAGCAGGTTTTCATCAAGGATCTCTCTGTACTTTGCTCTGTTCATCTAACCCCTTGATCCTGACTAGTCTCCCTGACTAGTCTCCCAGTTCCTGCCACTGAAAAACATCCCCACAGCATGATGCTGCCACCACCATGCTTCACGTTAGGTATGGTATTGGCCAGGTGATGAGCGGTGCCTGGTTTCCTTCAGATGTGACGCTTGGCATTCAGGCCAAAGAGTTCAACCTTGGTTTCATCAGACCAGAGAATCTTGTTTCTCATGCCTTTTGGCAAACTCCAAGCGGGCTGTCATATGCCTTTTACTGCGGAGTGGCCTCCGTCTGGCCACTCTTCCATAAAGGCCTCATTGGTGGAGATATAGTTGTCCTTCTGGAAGATACTCCCATCTCCACAAAGGAACTCTGGAGGTCTCTCAAAGTGATCATCGGGTTCTTGGTTACCTCCCTGACCAAGGCACTTCTCCCCTGATTTCTCAGTTTAGCCAGGCAGCCAGCTCTATGAAGAGTCCTGGTGGTTCCAAAGTTCTTCCGTTTAAGTATGATGGTCTTCAGGACCTGCAATGCTACATAAATTGTTTTATACACTTCCACAGATCTGTGTCTCAACACAATCCTGTCTCGGAGGTCCACAGACAATTATTTCATCTTCATGGCTTGGTTGTTGCTGTGACATTCACTGTCAACTGTGTGACCTTATATGGACGGGCGTGTGCCTTTCCAAATCTTGTCCAATTAATTTAATTTACCACTGGTCGACTCCAATCAAGTTGTAGAAACATCTCAAGGATAATCAATGGAAACAGGATGAACCTGAGCTCAATTTTCAATGGCATAGCAAAGGGTCTGAATACTTATGTAAATGTGGTATTTCAATTATTTCTTTTTCATTACTTTGCAAAAAATTCTAAACACCTGCTTCTTCATTCTGGGCTATTGTGTGTAGATTGATGATAAAATAAATATAATTTAATCCATTTAAAAATAAGGCTATAATGTATCAAAATGTGGAAAAGGTGAAAGGTCTGAATTGTTTCTGAATGCACTGTATGTACTTTGGCTTGCATTCTTATGTTCCGATTACCTGCTATAACAGATAGATTAACATTAGCAATGTTACAAAATTTTGAGATTTTAAAAATCAAGTCTGTAATTTATCCCATCAGATAAAGCATAAAAATAAGTTTAATTTGACACCTAATTCACTTTCATATCTCAAGTATTTAAAATGTTATGGCCATTTTCATACTGGGAAATGAGCATCTTGTTCCCTATTGATTTTCTATGGACATAACAAAAAAGCTGTGATCGTGAACAGTCAAAAGCCCATAACTTTCTTAAAAATTAAGAGAACTGAATGAAATTTTCAGTTATCATAGATTGAAGCATTCTGAAACTAATATAAAATAATCTTACTTGGATGACCTGAAATTAAAGCATATAATTAGTTAGTTACCTAATTGTAGCTAATTTCAGACTTCAATTACTAGATCTAAACATCTATCCATTTCTTAATAAATGATTAACATTTTTAAATAGCCTAAATGTCCAAATAATATTCACAAATAATTCACAATAAAACATGATTTTTAAATCTCATTTACATTAATTTATAGGCCAAATGGAAGGAATTTAGTGTTTAATTGCTGTAAATAAATGCCCATTTAAATCAGCTTTCCAGTGGGTCCCTGTGGAACGCGCTGGTTTAGAACGTTCACATTGCGGTAGATTTGTGCCCCAAATGCCGAGAAAAATACTGCGCGATATAATGGGCCCAAATTGAGCTACTCGCAATATTAAACTTAGTATAAAGGGATCTTTAGAAGCCCTTTTTAATGTAAAAATATACAACCTAACTTCTGCTATTTGCTTTATGAGACCCTGCGGTTGCTGGCGGTCGCGGGTTTAGAGATTGATTTTTAAACTACTATAACTATTATTCAAGGCCTTTAAACCTAATAATAGCTTTTGCGACGGGGTCTTCCAGCGATTTTTCGTTAATAATTAACTAGGCTGAACATTTTCGATTGGAACAGCTTAGAGAAAATCGCGTTTTAAACCCGCCCCCTCTAAACGGCGCCAAAATCG
This sequence comes from Amblyraja radiata, assembly GCF_010909765.2. Lineage (NCBI taxonomy): Eukaryota > Metazoa > Chordata > Chondrichthyes > Rajiformes > Rajidae > Amblyraja > Amblyraja radiata. Next base: position 39,969,150 of record NC_045964.1, on the reverse strand, counting down.
CGCACACCCTCAGCAGCAGATCTTCAACGACGCTTCAGGTAGGCTTTGCAACATACCTATTAACATATTACTGTTTATTGTATCTTTATTTATTGGGTTAATGGTCCTTTAAGTAAGCAAATATGGTTTTCATTGTTCCATTCACGGTACATATGACAATTTAACATTCTTGTTTCTTCAAACTCTTAATTATTTGCCGCAAACTCTCCTTGGGGTAGGGAGTTTCACACTCTCACCACCCTCTGAATTAACTGAATTATGTGGTGACTATTTTGTGTTAGTAGCCTTTAGTCTTTCTCTTCCTTGGAAAGAGCACTCCCCCTGAGGATATCTATCAAATACCTGGAATATTGTACAGGTATTGACTTGTTATCACTCAAAAGAAAAAAGACCAACTTTCTCATCATTCCTGGGTAATTCTAATCTGGCATATCTAGTACCCTGTATATTATTTAACATTATGTGCCCAGAAAGCAAAATTCACTCTTCCTTTGAACAAAAGTTAATTGTCATTTAGTTTAAAAAGACCATGGAAACAAGCCGTTTGCACCACCAAATCCACACCGACAATTCAGCACCCATTCACATAGTTCTATGTTATCCCACTTTTTCCTTCATTCACTACACAATATGGGCAATTGACAGTCCAATTAACCTCCGGGACAAAACTCATCCGATCACAGTGCGAACATGCAAACTCCACACAGACAGCACCCAAAGTCAAGATTGAACACGGTACTCTGGTGCTGTGAGAGGCAGCAGCTCTACCAACTGTGCCACTGTGCCGCCCATTCTTCATGTCATGTAAACATAAAATCATTTGACCCTAAAAAACTCACTTTGCTAAAACTGAGATAACCTGGATAACAAATCATTAGAATAGGTTTGACCATTAACCATAATCCATGCATGAATCATTACCTCAGGTTTTCCTGCCAGAGGCTGACTTCGAAGATTAAGCCCAACATCATTGCCATTTTAAGCATGGAAAAGCAGTCAAATACTTATGTGACCTTTCTCTTCATGGCAGCAGCCGAATAATATATTTATGCGCACCTTTTTCTTTCCTTATTTACTTTATAATTTCACCCCCTTGACCTTTAATTTCCCTCCTTTCTAAGTAGCTGGCTTCTTGGTATTTTCCAGTAGCTTCTCTCTCTGTCCACCCCACACGTTCTTTAACATCAATGCACTTCTCGATTTAGAAAGTTTGCTTTCTAATGAACATATTTGGTCCGGATCATTATCATTTTCTCTATGAGTATCTCAGTGCTTTGACACGGTGATGCAGTGGTAGACTTGCTGCCTTCCAGCGAATGCAGCACCGGAGACGCTGGTTTGATCCCGACTACGGATTCTGTCTATTCATTCTCCCCGTGACTTGCGTGGGTTTTCTCCAAGATCTTTGGTTTCCTCCCACACTTCAAAAATGTACATGTTTGTAGGTTAATTGGCTTAGTAAATGTCAAAATTGTCCCTAGTGGGTGATGTGAATGTGCGGGGATCGCTGGTCGGAGCGGATCCGGAAGGCCAAAGTGACTTTTCCCGCGCTGTATCTCTAAACTAAACTAAAAAAAAAAAAATATATATATATATATATATATATATATATGTACACTAGACTAAGTGGGACCCGTTGGGTTCACACGGGAGTGCTGGTCCCCCAACGCAATATTCCACCTCTCCACCAATTCCAATATTGGTGGCCAATGGGGGTGGGAGGGAGGGTGGGGGGGGGGGGTTGGTGGGGTGTGGGGTGGGGTGTGGGGTGGGGTGTGGGGGCTTTCTGGAGTGCTAGTATGGGTGTTGTGGGCTGAAGAGACTGGTTTCCAGAGGGCTAGTATGGACATTGTGGGCCGAATGGATTATTGGGCTTGAAGCTCAGTCACTCAAGCCTGGTGTGCTGGCAGCGCACTCACTTATGGCTGGTGGGCTGGCAGTTGACTCACGGCTATTCCTCGAAATTCCATTTCAAGCAGGGTGCAAGGCCACAAAATTCAAGTGCAGTTTCCTACCACTTCAAGCAGGGTGCAAGGCCACCAAATTCAAGTGCAGTTTCCTACCTCTTCAAGCAGGGTGCAAGGCCTCCAAATTCAAGTGCAGTTTCCTACCACTTCAAGCAGGGTGCAAGGCCTCCAAATTCAAGTGCAGTTTCCTACCACTTCAAGCAGGGTGCAAGGCCACCAAAGACAGAGAGTCATGACCTCTCCCTCCCCCCTGGTAGAGTCCGAGCCACACCCACACTTCCGGGATTTATAGTCCCTCTCCCCTCCCACCAGAAGGGGCGTGGCTTTCATGGCGTGATTGACAGGATAGTCAAATTTGTAGCCCAGGGCAGAAAAGCACAGGCAGAATTTAGAGAACTATTCTAAAAGCATGATTGTCAACCACCTTTAGCAAAATAAGTATCTTTTGACAATGAAGTCGCATAAAGATTTAGGTTTAGGTTTATTATTGTCACATATACCAAGGTTCAGCTAAAAGATCAGATAATACAATACATATATACGATCAGATCAAACTCAACTACAATTGATAGAGCAAAGGGGAAGAAACAGAGTGCAGAATATAGTTCTCAATATTGTAGTGCCTCAGTTCCACAAAGTGCAATGTCTACAATGAGGAAGAGGTAGAAACATAGAAACATAGAAACATAGAAATTAGGTGCAGGAGTAGGCCATTCGGCCCTTCGAGCCTGCACCGCCATTCAATATGATCATGGCTGATCATCCAACTCAGTATCCCGTACCTGCCTTCTCTCCATACCCTCTGATCCCCTTAGCCACAAGGGCCACATCTAACTCCCTCTTAAATATAGCCAATGAACTGGCCTCGACTACCCTCTGTGGCAGAGAGTTCCAGAGATTCACCACTCTCTGTGTGAAAAAAGTTCTTCTCATCTCGGTTTTAAAGGATTTCCCACTTATCCTTAAGCTATGACCCCTTGTCCTGGACTTCCCCAACATCGGGAGCAATCTTCCTGCATCTAGCCTGTCCAACCCCTTAAGAACTTTGACTGCTGCTTCCCACTTAGAGTCCAGTGGTTAAACTCAAACTCTGGACATTATATTGTGTCCTCCTTCTGGTAGGTCACCCCAGGCTGCCAATACCTGTTGGGAAGTAGAACTGACAACTTTTCTTCGACCGTGTTACTATTTTAGAAAAGGCTCAACTAGCCTGCCAGTAATTAATTTGAATGGACTCAGCCCAATAGTTCTATTTAGTGTTGCCCTAATGCTGCACAGGAATATTGCCAGTGCCTAAGGTCACGGCATTCCTTCATGATCGTATTTGCCTAATCTTTCAGGATCTGATTTACCTGCTCCACTTGATCCGAGGTTTGTGAATGGCAAGGCCAATGCAACTCTCAGGTAATGTTCAATAGGCAACAGGTTTACTGACAGTAAAATTAGTCCCTTGTTGAGATTTTATGTACTGCAAGGCCAATCTGGGGAACAACAGGCCATTGAACCTATCCATGGTGGTGTGAAATTACTGGAGGGGATTTTAAGGGACAGGGTTTATTTTTTTAATGGATAGAAACAATAGACAATAGACAATGGGTACAGGAGTAGGCCTTTTGGCCCTTCAAGCCAGCACCGCCATTCACTGTGATCATGGCTGATCATCCACAATCAGTTCCTACCTTCTCCCCATATCCCTTGACTCCACTATCTTTAAGAGCTATATTTAACTCTCTCTTGAAAGCATTCAGAGAATTGGCCTCCACTGCCTTCTGAGGCAGAGAATTCCACAGATTCTTAAATCACTGGGTGAAAACATTTTTCGTCATCTCCTTTCTAAATGGCCTACCCCTTATTCTTAAACTGTGGACCCTGGTTCTGGACTCCCCCAACATTGGGACCATGTTTCTTGCCTCCAGCATGTCCAATCCCTTAATCTATATAATTAAAAGTCAAATCTTGACTACTTCCTGTTTGTGTTGTATATTGATTTTAGAAAAAATACTACCACTTACAGCTGTGATTATTGGCCAACTTACTCAGAGTCAACCCCCACTCATCAGGTGCAGAGGAATTTTCCCATCGATGAAAAATAAAAGAGTTAAGGCCCTGTCCCACTTTTGCAAGTTACTCACGAATTCTCCTGAGTTTTCTCCTTGATTTGAACTCGGAGAATTACGGTAATAGCCATTCGTAGGTACTCGGGGCTATTTTTTTCAACTCGTGGACATTTTTCAACATGTTGAAAAAACGTCCTGACTTACCTGATGCCCTGAGTTCCTACGGCTGGCATTACGAGCCACTACGAAACATCTACGGACTCCTACAGCCTCCTACGAGCTCGCTACCGACATTCCCCAACATTCCCCAAGTTCGAATCAAGGGGAAAACTCGGGAGAGTTCGTCAGTGACTCGGGAAAGTGGGTGAGGGCCTTTATTAGTGTTTTAAAAATGTTGAGATTCCCTCTCCTGTCAATCACCGCCATGAAGGCCACGCCCCTCCCGGGGGGTGGGGAAGGAGGAGCTAGAAAACCCGGAAGTCTGGACATGGCTCTGTTGCTGCAAGATGGCGAGTGAGAGGTCACAACTCTCAGTCTGAGCTGGAAATCAACAGAACACTTAGTGTCTACTGACCTGCGAGTGCCCATTATGTGTTTTTAAACAGTTGCTTTTGCAACTGTGGCTGTTGAAATGTGTGGCTATTGAAATGTGTGGCTGTTGAAATGTGTGGCTTTTGCAAATGTGGCTATTGAAATGTGTGGCTGTTGAAATGTGTGGCTGTTGAAACGTGTGGCTAATGCAACTGTGTGGCTGTTGAAATGTGTGGCTGTTGACATGTGTGGTTGTTGAAATGTGTGGCTTTTGCAAATGTGGCTATTGAAATGTGTGGCTGTTGAAACGTGTGGCTGTTGAAATGTGTGGCTGTTGAAATGTGTGGCTGTTGAAATGTGTGGCTATTGCAACTGTGTGGCTATTGAAATGTGTGGCTATTGAAATGAGTGGCTATTGAAATGTGTGGCTATTGAAATGTGTGGCTATTGAAATGTGTGGCTATTGAAATGTGTGGCTATTGCAACTGTGTGGCTATTGCAACTGTGTGGCTATTGCAACTGTGTGGCTATTGCAACTGTGTGGCTATTGCAACTGTGGCTTTCGCAACGTGTGGCTATTGAAATGTATGGCTATTGAAATGTGTGGCTATTGAAATGTGTGGCTATTGCAACTGTGTGGCTATTGCAACTGTGTGGCTATTGCAACTGTGTGGCTATTGCAATGGTGTGGCTATTGCAACGGTGTGGCTATTGAAACTGTGTGGCTATTGCAACTGTGTGGCTATTGCAAATGTGTGGCTATTGCAACTGTGTGTATTGAAATGTGTGGATATTGAATTGTGTGGCTATTGAAATGTGTGGCTATTGAAATGTGTGGCTCTTGCAACTGTGGCTCTTGCAACTGTGGCTTTTGCAACTGGCTTTTGCAACTGTGGCTTTTGCAACTGTGGCTTTTGCAGCTGTGGCTATTGCAACTGTGGCTTTTGCAACTGTGGCTTTGCAACTGTGGCTATTGAAATGTGGTTATTGAAATGTGGCTATTAAAATGTGGCTATTAAAATATGGCTATGCAACTGTGGCTATGCAACTGTGGCTATGCAACTGTGGCTATGCAACTGTGGCTATGCAACTGTGGCTATTGCAACTGTGGCTATTGCAACTGTGGCTATTGCAACTGTGGCTATTGCAACGGTGGCTATTGCAATGGTGGCTATTGCAACTGTGGCTATTGCAACGGTGGCTATTGCAACTGTGGCTACGCAACTGTGGCTATTGCGACTGCGGCTTGGACCAATCCTTTTACTGCTATCCAAATGAGCCATTATTACTTCTTTAATAATTGACTCCAGCATCTTCCCCACCACCAATGTCAGGCTAACTGGTCTATAATTCCCGGTTTTCTCTCTCGCTCCTTTCTTGAAAAGTGGTATAACATTAGCTAACCTCCAATCCACAGGAACTGACCCTGAATCTGTAGAACATTGGAAAATGATCACCAATGCATCCACAATTTCTAGAGGCACCTTCTTGAGTACCCTGGGATGGAAACCATCAAGCCCTGGGGATTTATCAGCCTTCAGTCCCATCAGTCTGCCCAATACTATTTCTCGTCTAATGCAGATTTCTTTCAGTTCCGCTTTCTCCCTGGATCCTCTGTCCTCTGGTACATCTGGGAGATTGTTTGTGTCTTCCTTAGTGAAGACAGAACCAAAGTACCTGTTCTTCTCTTCTGCCATTTCCTTGTTCCCCATAATAATTTCATCAGTTTCTGCCTTCAAGGGACCCACATGGGTAACCAGCCATAGCCAGACCCTATAGAGGCACGTGAAAACATGAAGGGCACTGATAAGGTGTATGGCAGTCTTTCTTCCAGGATCAGTGAGTCTAAAACCAGGAGGTATAGATTTACGGTGAGAATGGAAAGATTTAAGGAAATGTAATTTGTTTGAACAAGCACATGCCCTAAAGGTTACACGGGAATGGGTAGAGATGTGGTAGAGTAATAGCCATTTTAAGTGGCAATGGTGTTTGCAATAAGGATAGTTTGCGAACAATACAGTACATAATACTGATGAATGTATAAATGCTGAGAATGTCTGGAGTTCTTGCACTGTTCTTGTTCCGCACATTTTTTAAATTCTCAGTAATGCTTTTTTTGGGGCAAAATAGCCATTTTACAGACCCAAGTAACTGCAAATGCTGAAATCTTGAGCAAAACACAATGTGCTGGAGGAACTTATCAGGGCAGGCAACATCTAGCGTGTGACGATACTTGTGACATTTTGGGTTGGGACTCTTCTTCACTCTGAAGAAAGATCCAGACCCGAAACGTTGCCTATCCACAGACCCACAAATAACCGTTTTGATCGATCGTCCATCTCATCTAATTTATTTTTAGTTAGGAGCCATTTTAATGACCACAGCGTCAGTGGCAAAGAGACTCTTCATCATGTGTTTTCCACTTTCAGTGCAGTCATGAATCCAACATGAATGAGGTTATTAAATGTTTGAAATAGTCTATTTATTCATTGAACTCAGATGGGTAGGTTACATTAACTTCAATTAGAATTAGCAATTAATGCTGGTTGTTTTACATAGCTGCATAAATATAAGCAAATGGAAATAAAATTACAGGGATCAGGATTAGACTAAAAATTATATATGCAGCTCATATTTTTCATTATTAATGCATGTTTACTTGCTTATGGTCACAGCGCAGATCTTGGCTCATGAAGCACAGTCAATGACAAATCAAGTTATCGGCAACTCAAAATAAATATTACGGTTGTGCAAAAATCCTTCTGTGAAAATTGTTTTTATGTTGCTATGGTTTTTGTGTTAATCTTTAATATGAGCCCATTATTCTAAACTCATGATAAGTGGGTATATTTGCACTATGCTAACAATTCATTTCCAATCTAGTTGATTCTGGTTTTAAGAAATGAGAATTATAAAATGGTAATAGATTTTTGGCAATCGATGCCAGCTCAGATTTGACGGCTTTTGTTATTTTGCACTTCTTCTGTTATTTTGAATTTTTCAGCAGAACAAGAGACCTTGAAATGATGAGAGGGTTTCATGCCAATAGGATGTTGTCTTCTGGAAAATATAAGCTTTTTGTGAGAAACTCATTATCAAAGCATGAATAGAAAAGCTGTGTGGATCGAGTGAGTGAGTACTGTGAGTACAGATTATAAATGTGCGCTGTTTATTGAAAGGCCATAGTAATTGACAATTGACTACTTAAACAAAAAGCAGATCAAAATCATTTAGACGTGAACAGATGCATAGAAACAGTTGCATATCTAAGAATATTTTTACTTTTTATTCAGCCCTTTACCATAAAAAATGAGAGCACTGGAATAGAAGTTACTTTGGAGAATGCACATCAGCTAAAAGATCCACCAGCTTTAGTTTAGTTTAGTTTAAAGATACAGCTTGGAAACGGGTCCTTCAGCCCACTGAGTATCCTACGCATACAGTACTAGGAACAATTTATACTCATACCAAACCACTTAACCTACTAACATGTACGTCTTTGGAGTGTGGGAGGAAACTGAAGATCTTGGAGAAAACAGACGCGATTATGGGGAGAACGACCAAACTCCACACAGACAAGCACCCGTAGCCAGGATTGAACCAGGATCTCTGCCACTGTAAGCGCTGTATAGCAGCAACTCTACTGCTCTGCCACCATGAATCAGAAGCATGAAGCATGAACATTTTTTATAGCTCCTATTTTATATTTGTCTGTTTTTCTTGGTCATGCCGACAACTCAGGATGTCACAGCTGAGGCAGCCCAGTGTTGTAGCTGGAAGAGCTGCTGCCTCACAGTGCCGGAGACCTGGGTTCCATCCTGACCTCAGGTGCTGTCTGTGTGGAATTTGCATGTTTTCCCTGTGACCGCTGGTCTCTGATGCTGTGAAGTAGCAGCTCTACTAGCTGCAATACTGTTTGGTCTAAGAAAGCCTTAGTCTCTGTAATACTAAACAGTGATTCCAGCTGCTTCTCCTGCTCAGGAATCCTAAACTTGGGCTTTGTCTGTTGGAAGGAATGAGGCAAGGGGAGGAAAGATGGAGGACTAATAAGATACCTTCAAATTATTTTGTAGGTTGGGTCCTGAGTTGGTGTGGGGGATCATTACTATGATCAGGGCAGTGGTGGAGGGGGGACGGGGACCATCCCTGGGTTAGTAGTATGAGTCTAAAATTATCCATGGCAAGGGAGGATGGGAGGGGTGAGGGCTATGTTACAAGATAAAGGAGAATCGAGCCATAAGATCATTCATACACCAAGCCCTGTGGCAACAAACCAATAAAGCAACCCCCCTTTAAGATGCATAAAATTCAAGAGAGACAAGAGTGTTTCATTGTCATATGTACTGACAACAGCTCATTAAATTCTTACTTTAGGTAAATAGCAAGCCTGAAAACACAGTGTTCAAGAGCCTGATGGTTGTTGGGTAGCAGCTATTCTTGAACCCGGTAGTCACAGTTTTCAGGTGCCTGCACTTTTTCCCAATGGTAGGAGTGAAATGACAGTGTAGCCAGGGTGATGTGGGTCTTTGATGATAGTGACTGCCTTTTTGAGGCAAAATCAGACCCTACTTGTCTTCTGAAAGTTTGCTTTTGTGCAGATCATAAATACACAATTGAAATTGGTAGAGCTGATATCATTTGTCACAGAATACCCAGATGTTCTGGAGATCACATGAGGGCCTCCATGACCTGCGCCCAGAGTAAACGTGATTGTGTTTTAAGATTAATTATGAAAAGATGTTGTAAAGCAGAGTGGGTTGCCTCGGCCCATAGACTGATCTTCCTCACTAATATTTTTACATCATTACCTCAATAGCAAACACAGCTAGTTATCTCAATGTACTTAAAACATAAATTAATAGGTAATTATGCATAAATATATGTAACGCTCAGTCTGAAGAAGGGTTCCGACTCAAAACGCCACCTATCCATGTCTTCCAGAGATGCTGCCTGACTGGCTGAGTTACTCCAGCATTTGTGTTCTATCTATCTAACTTTGTTTTCAGGGTCAAATAAAGGACATTAATAAATGCAGCTTGGGCAGATCAATTGAATGCTCCCCCCTTTCAGTAAGAAGGATAGGTCCTTAAGTTCCTCTCAAGAGTCCTGAACACAGATCTAACCTAACATTTTTGCACCTAAATCTTGACCACCTCTCAAGTGTTTATGAACAATCCCATCAGATTCTTTTAGAAAAGAGCATAGGTGCTTTCTGTTGTGCTTGACCATCATCGTCAGTGATCAATTGAAATTGAGTATGATTGTCCTTCTAGTGGGTCCTTTCAGTGGGCCTTGGAGATGGCTGAGGAGTCCGATCCTGGAGCCACAGATTGTATCCCTCCAGGACTCCTATACATCTTTTAACATGGGGAGACTGGTGTACAGACCACCACCACATGGTCTTTGGCAGAGACAGACCCAAGTCCAATGACATGGATTCCACCATCTTTGTGAATCTCTCCCTACTGCTGCCTTCTTCCACCTTCTCATTTAATGTTGTGCTCCACCAGCTGGCCAGCCACCATCCCCCACATGTTCCACCATTGAGATCATCTTCCTGGGCCGTGCTTTGTCAGTAACTTGCCCCCTCAATCTGCCCACTATGGGTGACCCTGCCAGGAGCAATAGCTCTGGATGGTTTTGCTCTCAGCATCCAAGGCACATGCAAGTCTCTCCACCATGACAAAGTGGTGGCCCTCGGAGAAGAAGCCTGTAATTGTCTCTTAGCCAACACAACTGACAATGCAACATATTTTGTCAATTTGATAATAGTGATCGTAGGATTCTGCTACAATTTCATAAATTACAACCATTGATGATCTATAAATACTTGGTGGGATGTCATGATGTTGAAAAAAAAACTACATACAGTAAATGCAAACTTTACTTTTATGTTTTTGAAGGATTCAGTGATAAAGCAATAGCTGTAATAAATTGCTGGCACAAAACATTTTGAGTTGTAAAGTATTTCCAACTATTATTTTCAATAAATTTTCAATTTTAATAACATCCACAAATAATCCTGAAACAAAGAGGCATCTTAAACGTTATTCCAATCTTGACCAGCAGGTACAGTAAATATTTCACATTCAATAGAGATTTTATTTGACATTGGATGTTATTGCACATTTATTTACACCTGCTACAAAAATCCATCTCCTGCCAAAGAGATATTTTATCACTATTACCGATGGCAAGTCTTATTTTAATTTGTTCTCTTTTTCAAACACGGTCAAATGCTAATCCCTTTGCCTCGAATTTCCGTTTGAATGTATTTAACCCACAAATCCCCATGATATGATTGTTGCTTGTAACAAAACTAATCCAATTCTTATGAATGGATGTTGTGCAACATAATAGAATGCCTAGGTCAATGCATTCAAGTTCCTTACATATATTTAATATCATACCAGTAAATACTAAAAATTAGAAAATAAAACATGGACAGGTGATATGACAAGTTCAGATAATTTATATGGAAGGGTGCAGAATGTTCACCAAGATGTTACCTGGGCTTTTGGGCTTGAGTTATATGGAGAGGCTAGATAGGCTGGGACTTTTTTCTTTTATGCGGGTGATTTAGTTTAGTTTAATTTAGTTTAATTTAGAGATACAGAGCGGAAACAGACCCTTTGGCCCACCGAGTCCGCACTGACCAGCGATCCCCGCTTATCAACACTATCCTACACACACTAAGGAAAATTGACACTTATACCAAGCCAATTAACCTACAAACCTGTACGTCTTTGGAGTGTGAGGAGAAACCAAAGATCTCGGAGAAAATTCACATGTTCATGGGGAGAATGTACAAGCTCTGTACAGACAGCACCCAAAGTCAGAATTGAATCCTGGACTCTGGGGCTACAAGTGTCTGTAAGGCAGCAACTCTACTGCTGCAATGCCGCCACCACCAATGTTCAGACATTAGCGTGGAAACAGGCCTTTCGACCCACTGTGTCCACGCCCACCAGCAATCATCCTACACACTAGCAGTATCCTACACACAAGGGACAATTTATAATTTTACCAAAGCCAATTAACCTACAAATCTGTACATCTTTGGAGAGTGGGAGGAAAATGGAGCACCCAGAGAAAACCCACAAGGTCCCAGGGAGAATGTACGAATTCTATGCAGATAGCACCCGTAGTCAGGATCATAGTCAGGATAGGACGAGCCTAGTATACTTGGTCAGCATGGACAAGAAGGGCAGAAGGTTCTCATTCCATGTTGTAGAGCTCTATTATTATTTATCTGCACATAGAATAAATGGCAGTAGACAATTATTTGGGGAAGGGAAGGGGGGGAGGAATAATGAAAACATTGTGAGATTTTGCAAAAAAAAACATGGATTACCAAATTCAAATCAATTGCAGAGTAATTTTTATTGTTCTTGATTCTTGTTCTCTGGACAAATTCAAAAAATCATGCAGCATCTGTGGAGGGAAATGGAAAGATGAACATTGCAGGTCGGGACCCGCCTTCAAACTCGAAAAGGTGAGCTATAGGGATCACACAGGGGGAACAGTGAGCGAGAGTGTCTCACTCAAATCAAGAGATGATATCAAAGGACCCGACCCTTCTACAGAGGGAAACAAGAGGCTGCAGATGCTGAAATCTTGAACAACAAATAAACTCCTAGTGTCTCTTATTCCTCGGTGTTGGATGACTTCATTATCTGCCAGAGAGAGAAGGGAACTTACATTGAACATAGAACAGATTCAAGAACACAAGATCAGGCTCTTTGGCCCGCAATGTCTGTGCCAAAGAGAATGCCAAAATCTGCTTTTAACAGTCAGCACATATTCCGTATCCCTCCATTCCCTACATATCCATGTGCCTATCTAAAAGTGTTTTTAAATGCCACTATCATATCTGCCTCAACCACCATCTCAGCAGTGCATTCCAGGCACTCACCACCCTCTGGGTAAGAAACACACACATCTCCTTTAAACTTTGCCCTTCGTACCTTAAAGCTATACCCTCTAGTATTTTTCCATCTTGGGAAAGATGTTCTGACTGTCTAAACGATCTACTGTATATCTCTCATCTATATTACTAAAACTCTGATCTTGACCGCTTTTGGCCCACTGTGCTGCGATTTCCGACAGAATGCTGCCACCTACGGCCATCATGTTTGGCCACCTCGCTCAGAGCCCCCCTCCGCCTTATGGGTGCGGAGGATTTTTCCCATCGATGACAAATCAGAGAGATATTAATGTTTTTTTAAAATTCATCATTCTCTCTGCTGCCCCTGCTGGAGGGAGGGGGAGGGACCAGGAAGTGGTGTGCCTCACTCAGTCTCTGCAAGATGGATGAAGCCAAGGGTCACGTCTCTCTGAGCTCTGAATAACACTGAACAAATGTCTACACAACTGTGAGTCCCCTTAATGTGGTTTGAAAATGAAAATATGGTTTGTTTGAAGTAAAAAGGCACTTACTGCAAATGGTGGCGGGTGATTTGGCTTGAAGTTGAAAGGCACTTCTTACTGCAAATGGTGGCTTGGGTGCTTTGGCTTGAAGTTGAAGGGCACTTCTTACTGCAAATGGTGGCTTGGGTGCTTTGGCTTGAAGTTGAAAGGCACTACTTACTGCAAATGGTGGCTTAGGAGCTTTGGTTTGAAGTTGAAAGGCACTACTTACTGCAAATTGTGGCTTGGGTGCTTTGGCTTGAAGTTGAAAGGCACTCCTTACTGCAAATGGAGGCTTGGGTGCTTTGCTTTGAAGTTGAAAGGCACTACTTACAGCAAATGGTGGCTTGGGTGCTTTGGCTTGAAGTTGAAAGGCACTACTTACTGCAAATGATGGCTTGGGTGCTTTGATTGAAGTTGAAAGGCACTACTTACTGCAAATGGTGGCTTGGGTGCTTTGGCTTGAAGTTGAAAGGTACTACTTACTGCAAATGGTGGCTTGGGTGCTTTGGCTTGAAGTTGAAAGGCACTACTTTCTGAAAATGGTGGCGGGTGCTTTGGCTTGAAGTTAAAAGGCACTACTGCAAATGCACTTCCTGTTTGCACTGTATATTGATTTTAGATAAAACGCTACCACTTACGGCAGTGAGTTTTGGCCATCATATTCAGTCCCCCTCCGCTGAGCAGGTGCAGAGAATTCTTCCCATCATTGAAAAATAAAAGTATTATTAGTGTTTAAAAAATGTTGAGAATCTCTCTCCTGTCAATCACGCCATGAAAGCCACACCTTTTCCGGTGGGAGGGGGAGGGGTTATAAAACCCAGAAGTGTGGGTGTGGCTCAGTCTCTGCATGATGGGGGAGGGAGAGGTCATGACTGTCTGAGCTGTGAATCAACTGAACACACTGAATGTCTACTGAACTGTGAGTTTGGTGTTTTGTGTGGTTTTATGGTGGTTTCACCCTGCATGAAATGGTATAAAGCTGCATTTGAATTTGGTGGCCTTGCACCCTGCTTGAAGTGGAATGAAACTGCACTTGAATTTGGCGGCCTTGCATCCTGCTTGAAGTGGTATGAAACTGCACTGAATTTGGTGGCCTCGCACCCTGCTGAAAGCGGTATGAAACTGCACTTGAATTTGGTGGCCTTGGATCCAGCTTGAAGTGGTATGAAACTGCACTGGAATTCGGTGGCCTTGCACCCTGCTTGAAGTGTTGAAAACCACACAAAACACCAAACTCACAGTTCAGTAGACATTCAGTGTGTTCAGTTGATTCACAGCTCAGACAGTCATGACCTCTCCCTCCCCCATCATGCTTGAAGTGGTAGGAAACTGCACTTGAATTTGGTGGCCTTCCTTGAAATGGAATTTCAAGGAATAGTCATGAGTCAACTGCCAGCCCACCAGCCGTGAGTGAGCTGCCAGCAGATCAGGCTTGAGGGAATGAGCTGCCACCCCAAGAACCCATATCAGCATTCCAGAAAGCCCCCCCACTGGCCACCAATATTGGAATTGGTGGAGAGGTGGAATATTGCGTTGGGGGACCAGCCCTCCCGTGTGAACATGGGACCCAACGGGTCCCACTTAGTCTAGTAACTTTATATATTTATACCAAGTCTCCCATTGCACAGATACCATTCCATGTCTGTCCAACTTCTCCCTTTAACTTATGCCCCTTAATCAAGGCATCATTCTGGTAAACCTCCTTTGCACCCTTCCCAAATCCTCCACCTCCTTCCTATAATGGGACGGCCAGAACTGCATGCAATACTCCAAATGTGGCCTCACAAAAGTCATATAGAGCTGCATCATGACTTCCTAACTCTTATACTCAATGCCACAACCTATGAAGGCAAGCATATCATATGCCTCTTTTATCATTCTATCTACTTGGATTTCCACTTTCTGCGAGTTATGGCCTTAGAACCCAAGGTTCTTCTGTACATGAGTGCTATTAAGGGTTATGCCATCAATTGTATATTTTCCCCTCACATTTGACCTCCTAAAGTGCAATACCTCACATTTGTTCAGATAAAGCTCCATCTGCCAGTTCTCTGCCCATTTCTATAGCTGATCTATATCCAGCTCTATATTATGGCAGCATTGCACCCAGTCCGTGACCTCACTAATTTTGATGTCATCTTCCAACTTATCAACCAACCCGTCTACGTTTACAAGTACACATATTTTGAGGATAATTGCAGTGGACCAGTAAAACGGACACAGAGGAAACTGCCAATGCTGGAATTTTGGGCAAAATGCAAACTGCTGGAGGAACTCAGCAGTTCAGGCAGCATCTGTGGAGGGAAATCAAGAGATGATATTACAGGACCCGACCCTTCTACAGAGGGAAACGAGAGGCTACAGATGCTGGAATCTTGAACAACAAATAAACTCCTTGTGTCTCTTATGGTGTTGGGTGACTTCATTATTTATGGCTGTCTGCCAAGCTTTGAGTAATGAACTTAATTGAAGGAAAAGTTCAGATCATGCAATTGAACAGATAGTTCAATTCAGGTGATGAAAATCTGTATATTCTGCTTGTGGACAAGAAGAGCAAATGTTTTGATACGCAGAGATCGAAGTGTTTCAATGGACACATTATTCCTGAGATTACTGCAAGAATAGTCTGCAAACAGGGGTGATGATTCATTGCATGAAACTAAGAAGTCCAGTCAATAGTTTAGCTTCTGTGATGGTCTTCAATTCAATGCTAAATATTTGTTATGGGCTTTTGCATCTTCAAGTTGTATAGAGAGTCTGATGTGTATCTGAATGGCTAATTTGAAGTCCACTATTTAAAGGTATAGAGTAGATGTAGAATGTATAGAAGGTAGAATATGTTTACAAAGAGCAAAGACAGCATCCAGATTCTATGGTATTTTCTTTGAAATGACCTCAGGTGGTTTAAGAACAAGGAGAGTCATAATTTTCCCCAGCGGAAAGGGGATGAATGCTAGAACTGTGAGAAAGAAGGTATGTTCAGAGATGAGGAATTCCTCTACAAGACTATTTTACACAGGTCTTGAAACCAGTAAATAAATCTGTTTTAAAACCTAAAGAACTCAGGAAAAATATTAATTTCTGAAACAATGTTGACAACATCATTGAGCAAGAAACAAGTGCTGGAGGTATTCAGCAGGTTAGGTAGCTCTGTGGAGGGACTGGAGACTGGAGACAGAGAGTTGTAAATCTTTGGAATCACCCAGAGAAATGTAAATCTGTGGAATTCTCTGCCAATGGAGGTCATTTCACTGGATGGTTTCAAGAGAGAGTTAGAAATAGCTCTTTGGGCTCAGGGGATATGGGGGAAAAAGCAGGAACAGGTACTAATTTTACTTCGGAGTCACGTGAGTGACTACGTGAAGAACCCGCTCAGTGCGCAGGCGCGGCATTACGCACAGCAGTGCAACAGAGGCTGCAACGGGAGTTAGGCACTCCCGCTACAGAATGAACCGGACCGTCAGGTGAGTACCCTGAGGTCGGGTTTTCTTTTACAGGTGAGCCTTTTTCTGCTTGTGTTTTTTACAGGCAGAGAAAAAGGCTCTGGAACAAAACTGCCCCCCGTTCAAGGAGGAACGTATTCCCGTTGGGGAGGGGGGCAGCAACAGGTGGTAGGAGCATTACCCGGTGTTCCTCTATTCCCCGACACCGTGCCGAGCCCAGCCCGCTAGTACCTGAGCAGCGGGCTGGATGCATAGCCACCCGAAGAGGCATCCGGCAGGTGTTCCCGATTTCGGACGGGACGTCTCTCCACCCGCACGGGGGGGAGAGAGAGCCGCCTGAGCCGCTGGAGCGGCTCACGGAGCAGGTGCCTGCGAGACGCGCTGCTTGAGGGGCGCTCTCGCATCTACAAGGCAAAAGCTCCAGAAGAAAGTGGTAGGAACAATTACCGGGCGCACCGCTATCCCCATCACTGCGCCGAGCCCAGTCCCGCTAGTGCCTGAACTACGGGCTGGATGTCTAGCCATCCGAACAGGCATCCGGCCGGTGGCGTCCGATTCGTCGGACGGGGACATGTCTCCACCTAAATGGAGGAGAGACAGCCGCCTGAGCTGCATCCAACAGCTATTGGTGCAGCTCCAGCGAGATGCGCAGAAAGAGCGCTCCCGCGGAGGGAGGTCAGGCACCCCCTCCACAGTGTTTCATGCACTGCCCTCTGCTCCCTCATTACTGGAGGCTAGCATTGGTGACCAGGGCTGGGCTGGTCTGGAACAGGGGCAGGCGGACAAATTTGGGAGTATGCCAGGGGTGCAGGAACAGGAAGAGCTGTTGGGTGTGATGGACCGCTTTGTAGCAACCCCACGGGCTGGAGCACCGCTGGAACTAAGAATGGCGGCCAGCATCAACCATCTATCCAATAAACCATTACTGGAAAAGGTGCTCGCTGAGGTGCTGAAACAACACACAGCACCAGAAAACTGTGATGCCCTCAAAGTAAAAAGTGTCAACAGCCAAATCTGGGGGCATGTGGGGTCACACATCCGGACCCAAGAACTCAAGCTACAGCGGATCCTAAGGCTCCTGACGTCGGCCATCACAGCCTTTGCTCGTACCGTGGAGACCACGGAGCTGGATACCTGCCAGCAGGATGTGCTGGCATTAATGTGTACCACACAATTTGAGATCAACAATCTCCGGAGGGAAATCATAAAATCTGCCCTCAATCCCAAATTTACTGGCTTGTGTAAAGCCCCAGCTGCGGAGACGGACGCGCTGCTATTTGGGAAAGATCTCAATAAAAAACTGAAGGAGATGGAGGAAGCATCAAAAACCTTCGGCCTAATGAGGGCAGGCCCCGGGACGAGCAAACCAAGACCTCCGATACCCAAGCGGCAGCACCCCACGGCATCCACCAGTCGACGTCCGCAATATGGGACTGGTGAACGCTTGGGGTCCGCACATTATCCCCAAAGATCTTTTTAGATCAGGGCCCGCAGAGGACCCTCTGGAAAATGCGCCTCCCCCCCAACATCGCCAGCACGTCAGAACAGAACCTTCAGGAAAATGAAGAAACAGAATCGCCAATAACCATGGAGGTAGGTGGGTCTGGTTCCTACCAGCATATAGAGAATAAGGGTGCTTTATTAACAGGGGGGAGATTACACTTGTTTAAAGAAGCATGGGGTATGGTCACGAGTGACAAGTATATACTCAACAGCATTAGTGGATATAAAATACAATTCATGTCAGAAAAAAAAAAAATGCCGCCAGTTCAACATTGGCCCCAAAGGGTATTTCTCCCTCTGTCAAAGAGACGTGAGGGACAAGCTGAACTGGTGAGACTAATCACAAAGGGGGTCATCAAAAAGACCAAACATGAACCTTTGGCATTTGTATCGAATATATTTACTAAAACCAAAAAAGATGGTGGCTGTCGCATCATCATTGACTTAACATCACTAAACAAATTTGTTAAGTATATACATTGCAAAATGGAGACATTTGTTACTGCCAAACAACTGAATTCCAAAGGACACTTCATGGCAAGCATTGATCTTAAAGATGCTTACTGTCTAGTACCCATATACAAGGATCATCGCAGATACCTAAAATTTATCTGGATGGTACAAAGTATTGCCCTATGGGCTAACTTCAGCCCCAAGATTATTCACCAAAATATTGAACCCAGCCATGGCAATACTAAGAAAACAAAAACATATTGTCATGGCATATCTGGATGATATTCTGATAGTAGGGAAAACAATGGAATTGGCTGTGGCAGCAGTATCAGCTACAAAACAGCTACTCGAAACTCTGGGGTTCGTCCTACATCCAGATAAATCTAAGTTGAAGCCATCCACTATCATGGACTACCTGGGCTTCACAATTAACTCAGTCCATATGACTGGTACCTTGCCAGAGGCAAAAATGGTTGAATTAGCACAATCATGCAACAATTTAATGGTCAACGAGCGACCAACTATTCGACAAGTAGCAAGAGTAATTGGGGAAATGGTAGCAGCATTTCCGGCTACACAATTCGGACCTTTGCACTATCAAAAATTTACAAAGAGCAAAGGTACAGGCAATAAAACGACATACAGGTCACTATGATCGTGTCATGAAATTACCCACTGAAGCAATATCAGAGCTACAGTGGTGGGCAGAAAACGTTTGGCATAGTTTCAGCCCTATTGTTATCACTAACCCTACTTTAGTTATTCAAACAGATGCCAGTGCTCAAGGCTGGGGAGCGACTAACTCCATATCCAGCACAGGTGGTAGATAGACTAACCTAGAGTCATCATTACTACTTACACTGGGCATTAACTATCTAGAGATGTTGGGCGCCTTTTATCATTTAAAAGCATATGTATCTAATATGCAGCACTTGCATGTTCGGTTACAAATTGGTAAATACTACGGTGATGGCTATATTAACCATATGGGTGGCATAAAATCATTATCATGCGACAAATTGGTCAACATGATTTGGCAATGGTGTGTCGAAAGACATATTTGGCTATCAGCTACTTACCTACCAGGTAAGCTAAACACCCATGCCATGAGAAAATTAAACACCTGGGTTGCATGTTTGAACAGGCCTTACCTGGAACTGGGATTGTCCAAACAAACCATCACCACCATGTCGGCATCCCTTCGAACATCCACCAAGAGGCAGTACTTAACCAGCATCAAAAAAGGGAGAAGTACTGCCAGGAAACAGGGACAACATACGCAACAGCCACAGCCACCAACATACTGGAGTTCCTGGCCTATCTACACCACAATGTAGGGATCAGCTACAGTGCCATCAACACAGCGCAGAGTACTCTTTCTGCTTATCTCAAACCAGCGCCAGGACAACAGGCGATTGGATCCCATCCACTGGTTTTAAAACTGATGAAGGGCATTTACAATATCAAGCCCTAAGCCCAGGTATACCCATATTTGGGATATCAGTGTGGTCCTGACATATCTCAGGGAATGGCCACCAGCCAGATCCCTCGGCCTCGAGCAAGCTACACTAAAGACGCTCATGTTGATGGCACTTGTATCCGCTCAGAGGGTCCAGTCACTACACCTATTGCGACTGGACAACATGATCACAGCTCCAGACCAGATCTCTCGTTATCCAGCGACTGATCAAACAGAGCAGACCAGGAACACCTAATCCAGTCGTGGCTTACCCACCAGAACCACGGTTATGTGCCATGACCCACCTACTATCCTACATAGACACAACCAAAATATTCGAGGGAGATGAAAAGCCTTGTGGGTCAGTCACAAAAACCTTATGGTCGGGTGACGAGCCAAACCATTGCAAGATGGCTCAAGCAGGTGCTAGAAACTGCTGGGATAAACACTAACATGTACAAATTTTATTCCACCAGGGCAGCATCCATGTCGACGGTGAAAGAATGGACATGCCTATAGACCACATCCTGGCTACAGCAGGATGGTGGGGGGGGAAAAGACCGTTCAGAAATTTTATAATAAGCCGTTGGCAAAACCTGGTTTATTTGCAGTAAAGATTTACGAACTGCAAATATTTAATTTAAGCCCAGGGGAGCAACTTAATTCTTTGTTGTTATTGTTTAAAAAATACCATTGTGTTTTTCTACAAATAGACTCATTGGTTGATTACGATAACACTTCCTCCCTCAAGAACTTCGGCAGTGAGTGAATAAAACAGTTACACGGTTTGAAATCACAGAGCTTTGAAATCTTCACGTAGTCACTCACGTGACTCCGAAGTAAAATAGTAAGATTAAACGAGAACTTACCAGTTTGAAGTTTGATCTGTATTTTATGAGGAGTTACGATGAGGGATTACGTGCCCTCCGCTCCCACCCTCATTATATGGATCAAACTGATAAATTGATGTCTCTTTTTCTTTACTATGTTTACTTCAAATACTTGTGTCTATCTGTGATTCCACACCGCTGCTTGGAAGTATGCCGCGCCTGCGCACTGAGCGGGTTCTTCACGTAATCCCTCATCGTAACTCCTCATAAAATACAGATCAAACTTCAAACTGGTAAGTTCTCGTTTAATCTTACTATTTTAGATGATCAGCCATAATCATATTAAATGGCGGTGCTGGCTCAAAGGGCCAAATAGCCTACTCCTGCACCTATTTCCTATGTCTAAATTTCTATGTCTGAAGAAGTGGTCCAGGCTCAAAATGTTATCTGTCCATTCCCTCCACAGATGCTGCCTGATCCACTGCATTCCTCCAGCGCTTTGTGTTATGCTCAAGGTTCCATCATCTAAAGTCTCTTCTGTCTCTTCTGTCTTGACAAAACAATCTCCTCATGTCCTTACACTCCGTGATATTATTCATTTCCAAATCTTGCCAAACTGATTCCATCGTTTCGATTCTCAAACAAGCTTTTGTTTTCTCTCAAGACAACCGGACTTCACTTTCTAAGCACTTCCTCAATTCCCAATTCACTCACCCATCACTGCTCACTCCAATCCTCATGCACTCCAAATCAAAGGAGCAGGTTCATCAGATGAATACATACCCTTCATTTCCTCTTTGGAAATAGAGAGCAATGAAAGGAAAGAAGGATAACTGGAGGTAACCCAGTACCAGTTATGAGGTTCAAAGTCATTGAAAGTCAAGAATGTTTAATTGCTATATATGCCGGCTACAGAACAATTACATTCTTACATGCTATAGTTTTACAGGCCCATTAATGCATTACACACAAATTGATATACGATAATTTAAAAAATAATAATAATAATTAGTAATATTATGTAACTAGACCATAATGTGAAAAATTGAAGTCCCTAGTGAAATCAAAAACAAAGTCCAGCATAAATTTGTTTTTGGAGTCTGGAGTATGGGGTACAATTTTGGTCGCCTAATTATAGGAAGGATGTCAACAAAATAGAGAGAGTACAGAGGCGATTTACTAGAATGTTGCCTGGGTTTCAGCAACTAAGTTACAGAGAAAGGTTGAACAAGTTAGGGCTTTATTCTTTGGAGCGCAGAAGGTTAAGGGGGGACTTGATAGAGGTCTTTAAAATGATGAGAGGGATAGACAGAGTTGACGTGGATAAGCTTTTCCCACTGAGAGTAGGGAAGATTCAAACAAGGGGACATGACTTGAGAATTAAGGGACAGATGTTTAGGGGTAACATGAGGGGGAACTTCTTTACTCAGAGAGTGTTGGCTGTGTGGAATGAGCTTCCAGTGAAGGTGGTGGAGGCAGGTTCGTTTTTATCATTTAAAAATAAATTGGATAGTTATATGGACGGGAAAGGAATGGAGGGTTATGGTCTGAGCGCAGGTATATGGGACTAGGGGAGAATACGTGTTCGGCACGGACTAGAAGGGTCGAGATGGCCTGTTTCCGTGCTGTAATTGTTATATGGTTATATGGTTATAACTGCCGAGACAAGGTTGTGGTGGGTGTTGTGCCATGTTGAAGAGCCCAATGTTTGCTTAGAAGAAGCTGTTCTTGAAACTGGAGGACATAGATTTCAAGCTCCTCTACCATCTTCACAACGGTAGTAGTGAGGTGAGAGTGTGGCCAGGTGGTGTTGATGTTTGAAGATATTAGATATATTTTTGAATCATGCCTCCCATAGATCCCTTTGATGGTGGGGAGATCAGTACCTGTGATGGACTGGACACCGACACTACTTCATGCAGACTTATTCATTCCTGGGCATTTGAGTTACTGAACTAAGCCACACAACAGTCAGTATGCTCTTTACCATACACCTATGGAAGTTTGATAAAGTATTTATCAACAGAGTGAATCTTCTAATGATGTATTGATGATCTTTCTGTGTGATTATATCAATGTGCTGGGCAGAGGGGAAGTCTTCAGCGTTATATATGCCCAGGAACAAGAAGCCATTGACGCTCACCGTCAATGAAGACGCATTCACTGATGCAGAAGCGGCACCGGAGACAAGTGGCGCATTGGTTTCCCTCCCAGCCAGTGATGACGAGGCTGAGATTTCACAGTCAACTTGCGTCAGAATTAAAAATATCCTCTCACACCGTGGTGACTTTATATCACTGTGACAGAACGATGAGAAGATTGAGTAGGGTGTTTGTCATGATTGTTTGCTTGCCAGCAGTGCAGGAAGTCTTCTGCCTTCCAAGGCATTGACGTATACAGCCAGAGTTGTTGGAGCTGAGTTCATTTATGGATTTACACTGACAAGGCACACAGACCTGTGCCAGCACTCAGAGTGGCAACAGTTAGTTGGATATTCACTTGGTGATTGATGGCGCAGAAGTAAGGTTAGGTAGCTGACTGTGTCAGGGAGAGCGATGGATAATCCAGCCAGTTCTCATCACACACCTGTACATTTCCAGCATTTTCTCTTAGCTTTCCAGTATCCACATTATGTTTTGTTTTGATTTTCACCGAATGGTTGAATTCACCATCATTTCTCCTCCAGGAATACTTAACCTGCAAAGGTTCCACTGTGTGCACCAAAGGGATATCCGCCCATTTCTCTTGTCATGCTCACTCTTTGTGTTGTCTCGTTCCCTTCTTGTCTTTGACTCAGTTCATTACTGTGGTCTTATCCTTATCAGAGACTTCCCCACTCCTCCACCCTCCATGCAGCTTAACACACTTGTGTTTGATTTGATTCTAATAAAGTATTTAAGGTGAGAGAATCTAAATTTAAAGTAGACCTGTGAGGTAAGCTTTTCTGACGTAGAGAGTGGCGGATGCCTGGAATATTTTGTCAGGGATGGTGGTGGAGGCAGATACAATAATGGTATTTGAGTGGCTTTTGGATAGGTAGGGAACATAAGGATATGGATCACATCCATAATGGTAAGATTAGTTTATCTTGGCACTACATTTCGCATGGAAATGATGGGCCGAAGGGCCTGCCTGTTCGGTCCTCATCTCTGTTCTACTATGTGCTGTAAAACATTGACTATTTCTCTTATATTCAGCCAAATCTGCTGACTATTACCAATACTTGTTTTAAATTCTAGATTGTTCGGTATCTGCGGCTTTACATATATTTACTTATATATTATATATATTCACAAAATATTAGAGTGTTTTCTATTTTATAAGTGCTCCTTCTGTATTATCCGGGGCAGTCACTCTCATATCACCTCTAGACCCAAGCCTGGGTTCATGAAATTCAAACTGGTCATCAGTGAGGAGATTATTGGAGTGTGGGTCCCACTCAGTTCGCGTACCGCCACAACAGATCAACGGTGGATGCGATCTCGCTGGCCCTCCACACCGCACTGGACCACTTGGACAACAAAAACTCATATGTCAGGCTGTTATTCATTGATTACAGCTCGGCATTTAACACAATCATCCCCTCCAAACTGGTTACCAAACTCGCAGAACTGGGTCTCTGCGCATCCCTCTGCAACTGGATCCTCGACTTCCTCGTCCACAGACCACAGTCTGTTCGTATTGGTGGAAATGTGTCAGCCTCAATAACAATCAGCACGGGAGCACCTCAAGGCTGCGTGCTCAGCCCCCTGCTGTACTCACTCTATACCCATGACTGCGTAGCGAACCACAGTGCGAACTCCATCATCAAGTTCGCTGACGACACCACTATTGTGGGGCGTATCACTGATGGGGATGAGTCAGAGTACAGAAGAGAGATCGAGCAACTGTCCATATGGTGCCAGCGCAATAACCTGGCCCTCAACACCAGCAAAACCAAGGAACTGATTGTGGACTTTGGAAGGAGTAGGAGGGGGACCCACAGCCCCATTTATATCAACGGGTCGATGGTTGAAAGGGTCAAGAGCTTCAAATTCCTGGGCGTGCACATCTCTGAAGATCTTTCCTGGTCCGAGAACACTAATGCAATCATCAAAAAAGCACATCAGCGCCTCTACTTCCTGAGAAGATTACGGAGAGTCGGATTGTCAAGGAAGACTCTCTCTAACTTCTACAGGTGCACAGTCGAGAGCATGCTGACCGGTTGCATCGTGGCTTGGTTCGGCAATTTGAGCGCCCTGGAAAGGAAAAGACTACAAAAAGTAGTAAACACTGCCCAGTCCATCATCGGCTCTGACCTTCCTTCCATCGAGGGGATCTATCGCAGTCGCTGCCTCAAAAAGGCTGGCAGTATCATGAAAGACCCACACCATCCTGGCCACACACTCATCTCCCTGCTACCTTCAGGTAGAAGGTACAGGAGCCTGAAGACTGCAACAACCAGGTTCAGGAATAGTTACTTCCCCTCAGCCATCAGGCTATTAAACCTGGCTCGGACAAAACTCTGATTATTACCAACCACTTTCTGTTATTTGCACTATCAGTTTATTTATTCATGTGTGTATATATTTATATCATGGTATATGGACACATTTATCTGTTTTGTAGTAAATGCCTACTATTTTCTGTGTGCTTAAGCAAAGCAAGAATTTCATTGTCCTATACAGGGACACATGACAATAAACTAACTTGAACTTGAACTTGAACTTGTCAACGTCACATTCCATGGCTTTGTTGACAATGCAGAATAAACCTATGCATGATAATTAGCCGGGTTGGATCAGTTCAGCTTTTTATGAAGAGGGCATATCATTCAACTGTCATTGGGAAGGGCGGATGGGGTGGGGGGAAGGGGGGAGAGGGGAAGAGGTGGTGGGAGAAAGCTGGAAGAGTGTTGTGAGCAGGATAAAGCACGATATAAGGATATAAGTTCATACCCATGCTTACAACCTAATGGTATGAACATTGAATCTTCCAAATTTAGGTAAATAACCTAAAAACTTCTGCCTCACCCCTTTATACCACACTTCTGCCCCCTATGCCCCACATGGATGCCAGAAGTAGGGCCCTGACTCGAAACGTCACTTATCCATCTTCTCCAGTGATGCTGCCTCTGAGTTACTCCAGCATTTTCTATCTTGTTTAATAAAACAGCATCTGCAGTTCCTTGCTTCTCGATTCTGTAATGACATGGTGCAGGACACTGTTTTTACGATATGAATATGGATGTTTTAAACTGATAGTGTTCAGAATGTGTCATGCATCAATCCTTACACATTTCCCCAGTTTACCCATTGAGTTCTTCCAGCAGATTATTTTTGCTCCAAATTTCTTCCTCTGCAGGCTCTTGTGTCTCTGAACGTGAATCTGCTTGATCTTTCAGCCTTATCACCACAATGACAAGATGCCACAAACATCAATGCCCCAATAAACAGAGTTTGTTATGGCAACAATATTGGTCAGAACACCACGAAGGACCCCTGTGCTCTTCGTTGACTCATGATAAATAAATATTTCACATCAGATAGGAAAATGCATGAAGATTGTTGGGACCCTTGGCACATGACAGTGTAATAGTAATATTAACTTCTGTGAGCCAGAGGTTGATAGTGAACTTGGACGGCTTTCAGCACAGAATCTAAGCTGGTGCCCCAGTGCCTCAAAATTGTGCGACTAGACATCCCATCTTATAGATACTGAGAAACCATGGCTGAATATAATACTTTGCTGGACATACAAGCATTCTGGGATTAGGGAAGAAAGGGAAGAATAGCTATCGTTAGTGTCCTGAGCTATAGTTATCCATCAATAGGGAGAACTAGACCCTCTGAAGTAGAATACCTAGTCCCTATCACATTACTGTTTTGGGATTTTTGTTGCATATAACTTGTAGGACTGCAGTATTTCCCAATATCAATGCCTCTACTTTCTTATAAAATTGTGGCAATTTGGTATGTCATGACTACTCTCGTGAGTTTCTACAGGTGTACGGTGGAGAGCATACTGACTGGTTGCATCACAGGCAACTTGAACACCCAGGAATGAAGGAGATTCCAGAGAGTCCATCATGGGTATGGACCTTCCCACCATCAAAGGATTTAAAGGGAGGCACTGCCTCAAAAAAGGCAGCCATTATCATCAAAGAGCCGCATCACCTTTGCCACACTCTTTAATTAGTAATTTTGATGGAACAAATACAGACTAGAGAAAATGCAAGCAGTAATGGCCAATTTTAAATGTCCGGGTATCACTTATTGAAGGCATCAATTTTATCATAAATTTTTATAAAATCACAAAAGTTATACGATTGCCTCCATTTGTTATATATAAATGGATATGTACAATTTTTCCCAAATAATTATTGAATATCTTTCCTGAAATTAACCAATAATAAACCTGAATTATTAAAGCCAAAGCATAAGCAAATTGAACGATACAGTATTTACATAGAAACATAGAAAATAGGTGCAGGAGTAGGCCATTCGGCCCTTCGAGCCTGCACCACCATTCAATATGATTATGGCTGATCATCCAACTCAGTATCCTGTACCTGCCTTCTCTCCATACCCCCTGATCCCTTTAGCCACAAGGGCCACATCTAACTCCCTCTTAAATATAGCCAATGAACTGACCTCAACTATCTTCTGTGGCAGAGAATTCCAGAGATTCACCACTCTCTGTGTGAAAAATGTTTTCCTCATCTCGGTCCTAAAAGATTTCCCCCTTATCCTTAAACTGTGACCCCTTGTTCTGGACTTCCCCAACATCGGGAACAATCTTCCTGCATCTAGCCCTTTGAGATAGACACAAAGTGCTGGAGTAACAACAAGCTAGGCAGCCAGACATCCATGTTCTCCAGGGAACATGGATAGGCAATGTTTCAGGTCGGGACCCTTCTTCAAATGTATTTGTTGAATTAGGCTAAAGTAGGGACCCAACCAAAAACATCACCTTTACATGTTCCACAGAGATGATGTAACCCACTGAGTTACTCCAGCACTCTGTCATTTATTTGTAAATCAACATCTGTAGTTCCTTGTATCCACAGTCTTTGGAGATTCCACTTCATAAAGGATAGAGCCAATTACTTCAGAGATATGTTAATCCATTTGGTGATTGTTACTCATAGATGGCAATAAACTGTTCTTTTCTTGGTCATGGGGAATACAATAAAATACATTCTGAAATTCACAGAAGGCTATTATTTATAATTACAGAAATTCACAGAAGGCTATCATTTATAATTACACATTCAATAAATAACCCCATTATTAATAGGTAATCTTGCCTCACTGCACTGTATATTAATTTTTCTGAACAAACCTACAGTAAAGGACATGGGAATACAGTTTCTGTTATATCCACTGCACTCTTACTTTGTTACAAATTCTGGGTACACATTTTAATCTTGAAATATTAGACAGCAAAGCTAAGCACGGAACTTTAGGAGACATAGGACACAGTTGAATGAAGGTGGAAATCTAAGTAATCTGAAGAAATGAAACAGGCTTACATTGATCAATATTGATGACATGTGTCCAATGCCTTTCAAGGTAAGTGAGACCTTTCAGAAAAATCAGGGAGAAACAGCCGTACAGTTGCGCGTGATTAAAATCCTACATTGAAATGTAGATATTTATTGCAATTTATCACTAGTGAAAGAATATTCATCCTTTAGGCAGCAAAAAATGCATTTCCCAATGGGATTTTCAAAAACCTATATTCTTAACTTCAAACCTCAAGATCATGCTGCAAGTTTTGATCACCATCTTCACTATGTACGATGCCACCCACTTGCATGGAGGAATCTTGTGCTCACAGGGAGAATGTACAAGCCCCGCACAGATAGCAGCCAAGGTCAGGATCAAACCTGGGTCTCTGGCACTTTCTGCATTATCTTCCCACAGCAGGTTTATAATCATTAGAGAGTTAGATATAGCTCTTAGGGCTAACGGAATCAAGGGATTTGGGGAGAAAGCAGGAACGGGTACTGATTGTGGATGGTCAGCCATGATCATATTGAATGGAGGTGCTGGCTCGAAGGGCCAAATGGCCTACTTCTGCACCTATTTTCTATGTTTTCATGTTCTATGTTTCATTCTTGAAAGGGTTCAGTAAGATTTACGATGATGTCGCCAGGACTAGAGGGTCTGAGCTATAGGGAGAGGTTGAGTAGGCTGGGTCTCTATTCCTTGGAGCGCTGGAGGGTGAGGGGTGATCTTATAGAGCTGTATAAAATCATGAGAGGAATAAATCGGGTAGATGCACAGAATCTCTTGCCCAGAGTCGGGGAATTGAGGACCAGAGGACATAGGTTCAAGGTGAGTGGGAAAAGATTTAATAGGAATCTGAGAGGCAACTTTTTCGCACAAAGGGTGGTGGGTGTATGGAACAAGCTGCCAGAGGAGACAGTTAAAGCTGGGACTATACCAATGTTTAAGAAACAGTTAGGCATGTACATGGATAGGCCAAGTTTGCAGGGATATGGAAGGCAGATGGGACTAGTGTTGCAGGGACATGTTGGCCGATGTCAGTAAGTTGGGCTGAAGGGCCTGTTTCCACACTGTATCACTCTATGACTCAATGAGTCTATATGCACCTCACGAGACTCAGAGAGTATCTGTGCAGCTGATGCTGAATATTGAGAATTCCCAGTGGTTTCATGAACCTCATTACATGAATTTACATAGAGCATTCCTTTCATAAATTACATTGGTGAAGTGAGATTGCAACACCCATATAATGAGAAATTGAATTTGGTCAACTGCAGCCTCAGACTTCAATTTAACAAGATCCTTCGTTTGTTCTTGTTTCTCATTTGCTTGCAAAACATTAAGGGGTGGCAAATAGAATAATTAATTTTATGCCTGTAACCAGGAATAGGGCAAACAGCTGCAGTCACATCTGTTAAACAATCTTCCCTTCCCTCCTGTACCACCCCCTCCCCGGGCACTTTCCGGTGCAACCGCAAGAAATGCAACACCTGTCCCTTCACCTCCCCCCTCGACTCCATTCAAGGACCCAAGCAGTCGTTCCAGGTGCGACAAAGGTTCACCTCTATCTCCTCCAACCTCGTCTACTGCATCCGCTGCTCTAGATGTCAGCTGATTTACATCGGGGAGACTAAGCGGAGGTTGGGCGATCGTTTCGCCGAACACCTCCGCTCAGTCCGCAATAACCTACCTGAACTCCCGGTGGCTCAGCACTTCAACTCCCCCTCCCATTCCCAATCCGACCTCTCTGTGCTGGGTCTCCTCCATTGTCAGAGTGAGCAACACCGGAAATTGGAGGAACAGCACCTCATATTCCGCCTGGGTTGCTTGCGTCCGGATGGCATGAACGTTGAATTCTCCCAGTTTTGCTAGCCCTTGCTGTCTCCTCCCCTTCCTTAACCCTCGAGCGGTCTCCTCCCATCCCCCCCGCCCTCGGGCTCCTTCTCCTCCCTTTTTCCTTCCTTCTCCCCCCCACCCCCCATCAGTCTGAAGAAGGGTTTCGGCCCGAAACTTCGCCTATTTCCTTCGCTCCATAGATGCTGCTGCACCCGCTGAGTTTCTCCAGCATTTTTGTGTACCTTCTGTTAAACAATTGTTTACATTGGATTTCCACAACCATTCTATTCCTTTTGTTAAACTTTAGTCAACTCAGTGCAACAACTCCTTGGGAATACTACAAGATGAGATATATTCTAGTGGTGGTGGTGGGAGGTGGGGAGCAGGGGGGTTAGAAGAAGTGACGTTTCGACCCGAAACGTCACCCATTCCTTCTCTCCAGAGATGCTGCGTTACTCCAGTATTCTGAGTTACTCCAGAATTTTGTATCTATCATCGGTTTATACCAGCATCTGCAGTTCCTTCCTGCGCAGAAGAACAAAGCAGTTGTTCCCCTGATTATCATTCAATGAAATATTTAAAAAAAAATATGAATGAAGAAGGAATCACTAGGAATCATAAGGAAATAGGGAAAGTTTGTAATATAGTCAATCTTACAAATTTGGGGATGCGGGATGGTGATTCTGACTTACATAAAATCTGACCTACATAAGCGTTCCCAGAATGTAACCTTAAGTCGGGGAGTGCCTGTTATATCCTATGGTCACATTGCTTGTTAAGAACTGGATCTCAATGATTTATTGTGAAACTGTAAAAGTTGATCTAACTGTATAATGTGAATCTTGTAAAATTCAGTCAGATTTTTTGGGACTGTAGTCTTAGGAACGGTTTCCAATATATGCAGAAATAAGGCCGTGATAAACGGACTTGCTCGAGAAACTCACCACTGCAGGATGAGATTTTCCTTGAGTGCAGTCCTGATCTGAGATGTATTTAACTGAGCCCCACATGTTTCAGAGGGCAGGTCAAACACGCAAACCACTCCAACAATGCAAACTTGTGTGTCCCAGGACTTTGGACTGGAGAGACATTTAGAAGCAGCTTAGGGAAAAAAACACACATGGGATAGTACCTGTAAGGAACAATCTGCCAGAGATAATGGTGGAGCACAATAACAACATTTAAAAGATATTTGGACAAGTACATGAATAGGAAAGGTCTAACGAGATATGGAGCAAATACAGATAAATAAGACTAGCTCAGATGGGCGATTTTGCTGGCATGGATGAGTTGGGCTGAAGAGCCTGTTTTTGATCTCTATATCTCTGTGACTTTAAAATTAACAACAAAAAATAGGAAATATTAAATTAACTGTTGACATTATTCTGAAGTAAATTAATGAAAACATTGATATTAATAAAGTCAAATTAAATGAAAGTAAAAACTTCACTGAACTATTCAATGAAAGTTGTGGATTCCAACACTAGATATCTGGTGTAATTACACCTACCCAGATATGGTGCATGCAGCTTATCAGATTTCTTCAGAATGCCCCAGGATACAACACAGGCATGGAAGTCCAAGCTGATGTACATTTGGCCATTAACCAGCGGTTCCTCACACCATCTGCAGTGTGATCATGCCAAATAATGACAGGTGCTTAGATCCTTCTGAGAGCCAAGAGTGTTAGAGTTTTGCAGGCTGGGCAGCACAGTGGCACAGCTGGTAGAGACCCAGGCTTGATCCTGACCTCGGGTGCTGTTGATATGGAATTTGCACATTCTCTGTGACCGCGTGAGGTTTCCCCGGGTGCTTTGGTTTCCTCTCACATCCCAAAGACCTGTGGGTTTGTCAGTTAATTGACCTATATAAATTGTCCCTACTGTGTATAAAGTGGATGAGAAAGTGGGATGTTGTAAAACTAGTGATAATAGTCAGCATGGACTCAGTGGGCTGAAGGGCCTGTTTCCATGCTATATCTCTAAACTAAACTACTCAAAAATCAACCATACTCTACCCTTCTTTACAAAAACATAATTCGGAAAACCTGACGTCAGGATCAAATCTGGGCTCTTCAATCAAATCAGATATTATTATACTTAAAATTAATCAAAACAAGCAAAAGACATGACGTTGTGTCATGTGCAGTCTTCACATGCACCTCCACTGAAGATATCTCTGGGGCTATGGGAGTGTGTTCTCAGGAATAGCGAGGGAGGGATGCTAGAACCCTATCTCCTGCAGCGATGGTGTTCTGTTGGACACCATGCCTTCGTCCAATTCCGTCTGCAGACCAACGAACATGTCCGGGGAAAGACACAAAATGCTGGAGCAACTCAGCAGGTAAGGCAGCATCTCTGGAGAGAAAGAATGGTGACGTTTCGGTTTGAGACCCTCCTTCAGACCCACTTTGCTTTTCTCCAGAAAATGTCCAGTGCGGTGGAGAGGCACAATGTTTTTCTTCTAGGTGAAGACTTCGGACAATTGCTGAAATACATATTTGTAAAGCGACTCTAGTAGAGGTCTTGGAAAAGTTTGCCAGTAAATGTTCTATTCTGTTTCAGAGGCTCTCTTCACAGCAGTAACATTTCTCTGCAAATCCTCTGCACTTTTGCATTTACAGTTATCCTTAGCGAACAAAAAAACCTCAGCGTATTTACACCATAATAAAATGTGGTGTCCGTAAATGACTACAGCAGGCAATTGAAAAGACAGTCAGCTATTTAACGATTCTCCTGACAAGCAACAACTCCTTTACCAATATGATGTCTCACATTAAATGAAGCTTAAACTTGATTGTTGAAGACGCTACCTTGCCCCACCTCTGTGATTGTTCAGCGACTAAATTCTCTGAGGAAAATTGGACTGAAAGATGCAAAAGGCGCATTGTCAAGCAAGTTTGAGGAGGTGGGAGTTGTGTGAGAATGATTTTGTAAATCATACTTAAATTACAGTATCACTGATGATGTTTTACACAAACTTTTTGCTGACTATTGAGCAGTTTGTAGTTCATTTAACTTATTTATTTCCAGTGGCATTATTGTTAATATACCTTTCCTACTTAGTTTTAGGTTCATTATTGTTACTTATGCTGGCATAGTGAAACGCCTTGTTCTTCACACTATCCAATCAATTCAAATAATACTATACAAACATAAAATCAACCCAAACTCAAGTAAAGTAGGTAGAGTGAAAGGAAAGATACAAAATGCAGTGTATAGTTCTCAGCACACCAGTTCCAGAGACAAAGTCTAATGCCTGCAATGGGATAGAGGATAATTTCATAGTACCTTAGTTTATGGAATGACCGCTCAGAAACCTGGTAACAGAGTGGAAGAAGCTGTTCCTGAGTCTGGTGATGTACACTTTTAAGCTTCTATATCTTCTGCCCATCAAGAAAGGGGAGAAGAATAAATGACTGGGGTGGGAAAGTTGATTGATTATGTTGGCTGCTTTCCCGAGGCAGCGTGAAGTGTAGATGGAGTCAATGGTGAGAAATCCCATCTGTGTGATGGACTGACATAGGATGGCACAGTGGTACAGCTGGTAGAGACACGGGTTCAATCCCGACCTCGGGCCCAGTCTGTGCGGAGTCCACACGTTCTCCCTGTGACCATGTGATATTCTGCCAGGTACTTTCCTCCCACATCCCAAAGATTTGCATGTTTGTCAGTTAATTGGCCTCCATCAAGATAAAATTGCCCTGATGCGTTTTGAGAGGATATGAATGTACAATAACATAGAACTAGCGTGAATGGGTGATCAATGGTTGGTGTGGACTCGGTGGGCTGAAACATAGAAACATAGAAAATAGGTGCAGGAGGAGGCCATTCGGCCCTTCGAGCCAGCGCCACCATTCATTGTGATCATGGCTGATCATCCCCAATCAATAACCCGTGCCTGCCTTCTCCCCACATCTCTTGATTCCACTAGCCCCTAGAGCTTTATCTAACTCTCTTAAATCCATCCAGTGACTTGGCCTCCAATGCCCTCTGTGGCAGGGAATTCCACAAATTAACAACTCTCTGGGTGAAAAAGTTTTTTCTCACCTCAGTCTTAAATGGCTTCCCCTTTATTCTAAGACTGTGGCCCCTGGTTCTGGACCCGCCCAACATTCGGAACATTTTTCCTGCATCTAGCTTGTCCAGTCCTTTTATAATTTTATATGTTTCTATAAGACTGCCCCTCATCCTTCTAAACTCCAGTGAATAAGGCCTAATTTCATGCTATAGCTCCAAACTAAATTAAATATCAATTATTTTCCCTTCAGTAATTGTATTGATTGGAATTTCCAGTGTCAGTAATAATGTAACAAATCGTTTATCATCTTATCCCAAATGGAATTGTATTAGGAAAATGTAATGCACAATTGTTTAAAGACAGCTCTAAATTTCCTAATGTCCATAAAATTAGCTGTAATAATAATTATGATTTTGTCTCCAGTTTTAAACCAGCATGTTACATTTGCAATGATGAAAATGCAAGATGATCCACTACATTAATCGCTGCATTCACAATGAATTACAATAACAATTACCTATAAATGCCCAAAAAATCAATACACCAAGGGAAAAACAAACATTCTCTTTGCTCTGCAATTTTCTTTGATGTTACCCTCCGAGGAGATCAGAGAGTTTGGAAAGTCTTCCTGTATCTACTGTTTCACGGGTTATCTAACATTCATTACTTCAAAAGCTTCATGCTGGGAGGTTAAAGGAACCAAATCATCCATGCCAACAAAGATGCCCATCTAAACTACTCATTTGGCTGCATTTGGCCCATATCCTCTAAACCTTTTCTATCCATGTACCTGTCCAAGTGTCTTTTTAATATTGTTATTGTATCTCCCTCAACAACCTCCTCTGGCAGCTCGTCCCATGTACCTACCACCCTTTGAGTGAAAATGTTGTTCGTCGGGTTTCAATTAAATCTTTCCCCTCTCACAATGCAATATTGTCTGGTTCCCCTCCCTACCTGGGAAAAGACTCACTATCATTTCCCCTCATGACTTTATACATGACTTTAAGATTACCTCCTAGCCACCTGCCCTCGAAGGAATAAAGCCCTAGTTTGTCCAACCTCTCCCTATAGCTCAGAACCTTAAGTCCTGGCAACATTCTTGTAAATCTTCACTGCATTCTTTCCAGCTTAACGACATCCTTCCTATAGCAGGTTTGATCCTAGTTTGATCCTGGCCTTGCGACACAAGGAACTGCGGATGCTGGAATCTTAAGCAAAAAAACAGTGTTGAATGAACTCAGCACGTCAGCCATCATCTGTGGAGGGAAATGGATAGACAACGTTTCAGGTCAGAACCCTTCTTCAGACTGATTGTGTATGATACTCCACAAGTGCTTCTGGGTCAGATCAGGTAAGGATAAAAATATAAGATCTTGGGTTGTGTTCTGACTGCCTGCAGTTGGGTTAGATATGGGCAACCGTTTAATCTTATTGATTGACAAACTACGGGGGTGAACACAACCCTGTCCTCATCGACAGAGTTCAAGTTCCTTCGATCCATATCACTGGCAACCTAACCTGCTCCCTTCACTGTTGTGGTGATCAAGAAAGCTCAAGAGTGTATTTATTTTCTTAGGAATGTGAGAATATTCAGCATGTCCAGGAGCATTTTCTTGAACCTCTACAGATGCACTATATAGAAAGTATTCTGACTGAATCCATCTCAGCATGCTACAGCACTCCACAGCTGCAGAGAGTGGTGAACATAGCCCAGTCCATCACAGGCACGTCACTGCCTTTCATCCTGTCCATCTTCACAGTACGTTGCATAAGGAGGCTGGATGTATTATCAAGGATACCTGCCACTCTGGCCATTCCCTTTTCTCTCCTACACCTTTTGAGAGAAGATACAGGACCTTGAAAGCCTGGACATCCAGACTTAAGAACAACTTCTTTCTCACTGCTATCAGGCACCTGAACCATTTACCTCTTTCCCACTCCTTGCCTACGGTGTACTCTTATTCTTAACGATACATCTATTGGTCATCCTGTTATTGCACCTTAGTATTTTTCTTTGCACTACTTCAGATGGCATGGCAATCTTTGCACCATCCTGTGGTATTGGTTGTTGTATTTGTTGTCGCATCTATCATTATTATTTACACAGTTCCCTCTGTGAGCTTCATGCAAACAAGGAATTTCACTGCACACTGGAATATATGGCAATCAACAAATCTGTATCTCAATCTGGATCAGAATGCTGGCCCAGTTCAATATTTGCTTCAGCTCAGTTTAACAGGTTAGCAGTTTGTGTCTGTGCTTGACACTCAGCCAAAAACCTGAAAGGGAACTTGACCTTGTCTGGGTGGATAATGTATTCGGTGCTAATTCCACATTTAGCTTGGTGCCACCAGCAAAGTGAGATATTCTGCAGGAAAATGGAAAGGAAATGTTGCCCACATCTGGAACTGGTATGGATCTCAGGGATGAAATAGTCTTAATGTCTGTGTATAATATTTTGCAAGTGGTTTGGGGTCAGGCTAAGTAAGGACAAAGATACAAGGGTTTGGGATGAGTTCAGGCTGGCTGTGGTTGCGTTTGATATTGATACAGTTTTAATCTTATTGCTTGATTGATACGGCATGGAAACAGGATCTTCGGCCCAATGAGTCCATCGATCGCCTGTTCACAAAAGTTGTATGTTATTCCACCTTCGCATCCCCTCCCTACACACTAAGTAGGTATGTTACAAAACTTGCCTTCAGCGGCGCTGCAGTTCTGTCACTGGCCGTGTGCACGACTTTGGCGCCTTTGAGGGGGCCGGGGGGGGGGGGGGGGTTAAAAGGCATTTTTTCTCCTGCCTGCCGGAGTTTTATTTTCTCGGGCTGCAGCTTATGCTGAAGATTTGTTCCGACTGCCGGTCTGTGAATTTTTTTTTTTTAAATCGCCCGACAATTTCAGAGCTGGAGTAAAATAAAAATTAGCTTCTAATGCCGTGAACGCCGACAACGGGGACGGATTTCAGGTACGGGACAGCTAAAGGAAAGCCGTTTATTTTACATATAAACGTGCTTCTTGGGATGACCTTAATCCACATTTTACGTTGTGAAAAGGTGATTTAGGCCCCATACGAACCGGCAGTAATTTTCCTGCCGATATAGGGATTCAAATTCACAGCAACCGCAACGTTCCAATTGATCACGTTCCACAAAAACCCACTCGCAAGATGATTAAAATGGCCATTAATTTACGGGAATTAAACACTAAATTCCTTCCATTTGGCCTATAAATTCATGACAATGAGATTTAAAAATCATGTTATATTGTGAATTCTTGTGTGAATGTTATTTGGACACTTAGGTTATTTAAAAATGTTGATTTTTCTTAAGAAATGGATAGATGTTTAGATCTAGTAATTGAATTTTGTAATTATTGACAATTGGGTAACTAACTAATTATATGCTTTAATTTCAGGTCATCCAAGCAAGATTGTTTCATATTTGTTTCAGAATGCTTCAATGTATAATAATTGAAAATTTCTTTCAGTTCTCTTAATTTTTAAGAAAGTTATTGGGTTTTGACTGTCTTCGATCACAGCTTTTGTGTTAAGTCAATGGAAAAGCAATAGGGAACAAAATGCTAATTTCTGAGTATGAAAATGGCCATAATTTATTTAATACTGAAGATATGAAAGTGAATTTGGTGTCAAATTAAACTTATTTTTATGCTCTATCTGATGGGATAAATTGCAGACTTGATTTTTAAAATCTCAAAATTTTGTAACATTGCTTCACTAAGGACAATTTACAGAAGCCAATTAACCTATTAACCTGGGATGTAGGAAGAAACCGGAGAACCCGGAGGAAACCCATACTGTCACAGGGAGAATGTGCAAACCCCTCACAGACAGCATCAAGTTCAGGAATGAATCCAGGTCTCTGATGCTGTGAGGTAGCAGCTACCAGCTGCGTCACTGTGGCATCCCTTAGAGCCAAACAGATTTCTGCATTAAAATTTCTTGAGGCTATTACCACTATTGTGCTGAGGTCTAATTCTGGATAGTTCAAAACTAGCTAAATAAGCACATACTGATATTTGATTTGTGCAATCTCTCACCAAACTTCAGGGGTTTTTGTTTGTTCTTAATGATGCATAGATTTATTTTATTCAAATAATTTCTGTATTGTAAAGTAAAGCAAGTCTCCTTATGTCCATGATTTCTTTTCATGATTATGTGTATTAGTGGATTGTGTCATTGTTGTGTATCAAATGGATTTCCCACAGTAAAAGGTGTATTCTTTAAACATTGCAGTGACCAGAAAATAATCCATCTGTGATGTTAAATCAGCACAGAGGAAATCGCCCTTCCTGGAAGATATTGGTAGCAGCTGCAAGATGCTGGAAGACCAGCTCATTAAAAAGAAAATCACAATGTTTCTCACAGAACCGTAGAAAAGAGTGTAATTTTGAATCAAATCCACTTCTGTCATGTAGTGCCTTTTGAATCTATTTTGAAACATCGCAAAGCTCTCTACAGCCAATAAATACTTTTGAAATGTAATTGCTATTATAATAAAGGCAGCGCAAAACCAAATTAGAGTCAGAGTAATACAGCAAATGAACAGGCTCTTTGGCTCAACTCGTCCATGCTGACTGAGGCCTCATCATAAACTAGTTCTTTTTGCCTGTGTTTGGCCTGTATCCATCTGATCCAATCCTACCCGCATCTACCCGCATCTTGTCCAAATGACTCTTATACGGTGTTGTTGTACCTGCCTCAAATACTACTACAATGGCAGCTGGTAGAACCGGTATTTATAGCGCCAGAAACCAGAAACCTCGGGTGCTGTCTGCGTGGAGTTTGCACATTCTCTTGGTGTCTGTATGTTTCCTCCTGATCCTTTGGTTTCCTCTCACAGCCCAAGATAGTCCATCAAGTTTGGTTGGTTAATGGATCGATTAACTTAATGTAGGTTAACGTGCTCTGTAAATTGTCCCTCAAGTGTAAGTGAGTGGTAGAATCTGGGGGTGGTTGATGGTTGGCATTGATTTCATGGGCTGAAGAGTCTCTTTCAGTGTTGGATCTCACAAAAATTGTCAAATTGCAATGTATTAATGATCAGTGCCGGATAATCATTTTTTTTCAGTCATATTAGTCAAGCCATTGGGAAACGAATACCCCACATGAAAATCAAAGCAGAAAGTACCTGCAATATTTAGACCCATTATGAATCTTTGACTTGAAATATCACCTCAGTTTCTCATTATATAGGTCCTGCCTGATCCGTTAACTGTTTCCAGCATTCTCTGTTTTTCTTTCAGATTTCCAGCAACTGTAGGATTTATTTTGGTTTTTGTTCCTCACTTTGAAGTAGGCCTTGCAAATTTTTTTACACGACCTGAGACAATGACCCTGCTTGGAATGCCTGGAACATGCTGCCTGGGTTGGTGGCAAAGGCCTATGATAGTGGCATTTAAGAGACTTTCACATAGGCACATAGATATGCATGAATGGAAGGATACGGATCATGTACAGGCAGAAGGAATTAGTTTAACTTGGTATCATGTTTGAAGGACATTGGCACTGAGAATCTTAGCTATTAATTAATGAGAAAAAAAAATTAAAAGATTTTAAATCCCGAAAGTTATGTTAATGTTTTTTAAAGTAAATTAGCAAATACCCAAATTCAGTTGTTTTTTTAATCATTAAGCAGAGAAATTGGTAAGGTACACTGCCACAATCTTTGATGTTTAAAAGAAAATATGAGGTTATCATGTATTTGTGATTTTGTATCTAACCAATTATTCCTGGGAATCGTGGATATGGAAGTAATGAGTGACCATTGTACATAAGACCCTAAAATTTCTGCTTATCCTTGTTTTGTAGTACATTGATATATGAAGTTGGAAAAGCACCATGAAGCAACAGTGAGTTCCCAGCACAGAGACCTGTGGTCGATTCACAGTTTCATCTGTCATTGAATATCAATTTTCCATAGCAGGGAATTTCATTAAGTCTAGCCAAGGCCCTTTAGATGGAGCAGTTTGTGGCAGTGAAATGATACATCTAAGCAAAGAGAAAAAGTCAATATGTCTGTCCTGTATTGGAACAGCATCCATTGTTTTTCTGTGTAAGTCCATAGTTCAAACGTCCTATCACCACAATGAAGGATAAAGTACAATGGAGATTGACAAGAGTGGAAATTCTCTTTCATTCTCTGGAATTCTCTATCCCAGTGGTTTGTGGAGACAACATTATTGGGGATATTCAAAGAGGGAGTAGAAACAATTTCAAAAGATCAGGGAAATAAGGGCTATGAGGAAGAGGGGATGAAGCCAGGGAAAGATAAGCCAAATGTCAAGAGTATTTAATCTTCTGTTGTTAATATGTACCGACAATGGAATTATGAGATTCTTACTTGCAGCAGCTTAACAGGCCCATAAGCACAATATGCACATATAATATATACTACTTTAAAAAAAAAGAACAATCACAATACTAGTACAAAAACCAAAGAGTCAATAGAAAGTCATAGAGGCTGAGGTTAATGTTGTGTACCAAGAGCCTAATGGTGATTGGGAATAATGATCCTGATGAAAGCAGGGCAGGTCTGAGGGACGGAATGGCTGACTCCTGCTCCTATGTTTATTACAAAGATCATAGATCACAAATATGGTTTATTACGTTTCTTACTGTCACTCTAAGTATTCCAGTAGAAAATGCATCTGGACTGATTTAAAGAAAGAGGGTATTTATTGGGAAGCATGGGATTTCTTAATAACCGAGAGCTTTCCTAATCTTACAACCCTTTGGATGTAAATGTTAAAGAGCTGATCATTGGAAGAAGGTAGACAAAAAAGCTGGAGAAACTCAGCAGGTGAGGCAGCATCTATGGTGCGAAGGAATAGGCGATGGTTCGGGTCGAGACCCTTCTTCATTCCTGTCCCGAAGGTGACAGTCATTGACTATAAGTGGCCCACACCTGCTCCTATTTTGTTATATTCATATGTGTTGGTGTTCTTAACAACAGAAGAACATGAAATGTAATAATAGTGCACGTCTATCCACAGGGAAATATTCCTTTAATTTT
This sequence comes from Amblyraja radiata, assembly GCF_010909765.2. NCBI lineage: Eukaryota > Metazoa > Chordata > Chondrichthyes > Rajiformes > Rajidae > Amblyraja > Amblyraja radiata. Next base: position 39,928,115 of record NC_045964.1, on the reverse strand, counting down.
ATAGTAATTTTTAACTGTTATTTCCAATTCTTTGATGTGTTACAATATTGAAGGCTGGCACAAAGATTTCTTTTGGGAATCTGATTTTGGGTGGGATAGTGACTCAAGATTTTTTTTGTAAATTTAAGATAGGTACAAAAACCAGCATGAAGCTCTGCCCAATGTATCTCTTTTTGCCTTGCATTAGCTGGCATGGATCTCCCCGTTAGGTACAAATTATCACCAGGCTTTCTCGATATTTTACCAGAAAGCTGAAAGGATTGGATGGTATTAGCTACAAGGAGAGGTTGGACTGTTTTCTCTGGAATATCAGAGGTTGAGCAGAGACCTGCTAGAAGTATATATGAATATGACAGACATAGTTAGGGTCGGCATAGTCAGAATATTTTTCCCAGGGTGGAAATGTCAAAGAATTAAGGGCATGTTTATGGTGAGAGGGGCAATGTTTAAAGGAGTTGTGCAGGACAAGTTTTTTATACAGAGAGTGGTGGTTGCTTGGAACATGCTGCTGGAGTGGAGATGACGGCGGATATAATCCTAATGTTTAAGAGGCTTTTCGATAGGCACAAGGAATGCAGTTAATGGAGAGATATGGATCACATGAAGGAATAGAAGATTTATTTAATTTGGTATTGTGTTCACTGAAGGCCCTGTTCCTGTGCTCTAGTTTTCTATGAGCTATGTTTTATATTACGAGAGAGTTTGAAAGAAAGTGGTGAATTATTTCCCCAGGAGTTGAAAAGGGCTGTGTTATTACAGGTTATTTATTACATACTGTCAATGTATGGAGCAATCAGAGCCATTTCTCTCTTGACTTATCAACCTTTTAATACTAATATTGATGCTGCCTGAATTGTTAAGTGTTTCCACTATTATTTTTATTTCAGACATCCATAATTTGGAATGCTTTGTTTTCAATAAAGCATATTGTTTGAGTTACAGCTTGAACTCATGAACAGACTCAAACCATCTCACATCATTTTGACTATCATGCAGAAAATTTTAATTCCTATTTTATAAAGCTGTATTTTTTTGATTAATTAAACGATGTAATATTTTCTTAATATTTGGAAAACATGAAATGTTGTATAAATTCAAAGACCTACATGTTGAAAAAATGAAACATAGAACATAAAGCAGTGCCAGAGATATGTCTCATAACTAAAAATATTGGTATAATGAATCAGCTGTATTAACATAAAACATAGACATAGAACAGAACGAGAACAGGACCTTTGGCCCACAATGTCCAGGCCAAACAAGACGCCAAGTTTAATTAATCTCTTCTGCATATTCATGATCCATATCCCTCCATTCCCTGCATTTCCGTGCACCTATTTAAAAGCTCCAAACGCCATATCACATCTGCTCCGACACCACCCGTGGCAACACGTTCCAGGCACCCACCACCTTTTGTGTAAAAAACTTGTTTTGCATATCTCCTTTAAATTTTGATCCTTTCACTTTAAAGCTCTTGTCTTTGATATTTCTACCTTGAGGTAAAGGTTCTGACTGTCTACCCCGAATGTCTACCCTATCTATGTCTCGTATATATGTCTCGTATCGTATATACATTTACCAGGTCTTCCCTCAACCTCAGGAATTCCAGGGAAAATGATCCATGCTTGACCAACCTCTCCTTAAACTCCTCAGATCCAGTCAGCATTCTGGTAAATCTCTTCTGGCAATGTGAAGGCACCATGCCTTTGTGGCGTGGCATATAGCTCGCTGTTCTCTTTTAACCATGTGAAGTACATGTTCTATGGAATATTCATGATTTTTAGACAAACTGCTTAATGGGAATCCTTTCATGCACAATTTTTTTGTTGCAACGTTTACAATATTTAGTGAGAGAATTACCTACTTCATCAGTGTCAATGGGATGCATTAATATTACAGTCGGAAATTATCAGTAGATAAAGGCTTAATGAGTATTGCTAGTTATTCAACTAAAACACATGGTTAAAGATAGCGCTCATAATTAATGATGCTGACTAGTGTCAATTAAAATGGAAATTTTCATTTCGTGTTTTTTTTTCTTCCGGTTTACTACTATTTCATCCTGTTAACAATCACATTTATAACCACTAAGTGAAATACACAGGATGAGGGGTAATTATTCACTGTCTGGTATCGAGGCCATAGATTACAAATCCGGGACGACGTTTGGATTGCTGATTGCAAAACAAAGCATGAAACAAGGCATTTGACCAATGTTGGAAGTAAATCCTGAGCAACTGGTTAAGAGCGAGAAACAGATGCATCGCATCAGAGGGGAAAAGATTATTAAGAACTAGGGATGCAAAATCTTAGGAGGGAGTTTGCAAACTTTATCACTTTAGAAAAAGACACAAAATGTAATTATTCAGTGGGTCAGGCAGCAATTATGGATAAGTAATGTTTCTGCATACGGATTGTTGTTGGGGGCGGGGTATCTGGAAGTGAACTGTGGGTGGGACAAAGCCTGGGAAGTGATATATGGATACAGATGAGAAGATTTTTTGATTGTCAGATGGACAGACAAAGGCTACAAGTCATTCATCTTGAGCCTTTTCCTAGATTTGGATCACAATCCGGTCCAGTCCAGGCTATTTTGTCAATATCTTGTTAGATTGTACTACCATTGAATTCCAGATGGGCCATGTGCAGCAGAGGAGCTCCTGCTGCCATAACCCGGCAGCAGGCCTGATTTGCCCCCAGGGAACCGGGGAACCGGGAAACCCACATGGAATGGGAGCCTTGTCCGAGGCTCATTCCCGCTCTTCCCCAAAAACCGGGAACTGGAAAGTGGAGGGAGTCGGTGACGGCGGCGGACCCTGGACCAAGGGCCAGTAAGGGGAACTGGGGGTCTTACCTTCCACGCCAACAAGATCAGCCGTGGGAGACGCCACCGTGGGTTCGAAGGATGAAGGTTGAAGTCGAGGCTAAAGAGGGACAATGTTTCATAGGCAATCTGGATGGAGGATGGAGGCCACGGCTGCAACGGACTTTTATGGGCAGCTGAAGCTATGACTTTGAAATGGCACCAAAACCTGGCAACATTTGCATATGGATTCAGTGGGCTGTTTCTATGCATTTGACAATGTATGCAGGTATGACCACTTTGGTGGCAAAAACAGGAAGGCAGATTATGTAATTACTTTCAAGTAATAACAACATATCTGAATAGTGACAAATTGGGAAAAGTGGAAGTACAACGAGATCTAGGGGTCCTTGTTCATCAGTAACAGTCAAGTAAGCATGCAGGTACAGCAGGCAGTGAAGAAAGCAAATGGCATGTTGGCCTTCATAACAAGAGGAGTTGAGTATAGGAGCGAAGACGTCCTTCTGCAGTTGTACAGGGCCCTAGTGAGACCACACCTTGAGTATTGTGTGCAGTTTTGGTCTCCAAATTTGCGAATGGACATTCTTGCTATTGAGGGAGTGCAGCGTAGATTCACAAGGTTAATTCCCAGGATGGTGGGACTGTCATATGTTGATAGAATCGAGCAACTGGGCTTGTATATGCTGAAATTTAGAAGGATGAGAGGGTTTCTTGTTGAAACATATAAGATTATTAAGGAATTGGACATGCTAGAATGTTCCCGATGTTAGGGGAATCCAGAACTAGGGTCCACAGTTTAAGCTTTAGGGGAAGGCCTTTTAAAACAGAGATTAAGGAAAACATTTTCACACAGAGTTGCGAGTCTGTGGAATTCTCTGTCTCAGAGGGTGGTGGAGAGTGGTGGAGGCTGGTTCTCTGTTTCTCGCTAGAGAGCTCGAGAGATCTCTTAAAGAAAGCGGAGTCAGGGATATGGCGAGAAGGCACGAACGGCGTACTGATTGTGGATGATCAGCCATGATCATATTGAATGGCGGTGCTGATTCGATGGGCCGAATGGCCTACTCCTGCACCTATTGTCTATTATCTATAATCTTACTGAACTGCATGTGATAAAAATAATTGAAATTTACCTTGGTACACGTGATAATAAAAAGAACCATAGAACCAAGAATAACTTGGGGGTTTGGGTACAGGAAGGTAAGGTTGACAAAATGGAAAAATTGTGAAGAGACCTGGAGATCTCTTTGACCCCAACGAGCGTGGACATTAGACACCTTACACTTAATTGCTAGAGAAGAGAATGGGTGTATATATGGGCTGGATGAGCTCCAGTGTGTGCATTGCCAACATGGAAGCTGGGATCACGTTGAAGGTTGCATGGGGCTCACCTGACCCCCTGTTCTGTGTATCAAAGGTATCAAAGGTATTTTATTAGTCACATTCACATACACCCAGGTGTAGTGAAGTGAAATGCTTTTTGCCATTTTGCAGCACAGAAAAAAAGAATACAGACATAACACCAATGAGAGTCTTAAACACATAGAACATCCCCCCACAATGGCTCCCACCATGAGAGAAGGCACAAAGTCCAGTCCCCAACCTCAGTTCACCCATAGTCGGGCCTATTGTGGCCTCCACAGTTGCCTCTATGGAGGCCCGATGTTCCTGGCCGTTCTCGCCGGGTGATGTTGCTCCGGCGTTGGGAGAGTCCTCCCAGCTGCCTGGGAACCCTGGAACGGCCGCTTCCGCACTGGAGGCTGCGGCTTCCGAAGCCAACAAGGCTGCTGGTTGGAGCTCCACAACTGGCGATCTCATCTAGAGATCCCAGGCTCCCAATGTTAAGTTCAGCGCCGTCGTCCGCAGCTGGTCGCTCCACAGTCCTGCAGCTCCGCGATGTTTTCCTCAGCGATCTTCAGCTCACCGGAGCTCCAGCGCGGCAACCCGGGCAAGGCATCGCCCGCTCCGCAATAGCGCTCCAGCGCTGTGCCGCCGCTGAAGCCGAGGTTCTGGGCGGTCCCCGACAGGAAACGCCGCTCCAGGCCCGCTGGTAGGCCGTGAGGACGGGTCGAAGCTGCAGCCCGGAGAAAAGCTGCCTCTCCGACCAGGTAGGGACCCTGAAAGGTAGTTTCCCCCTTCCCCCCCCCCCCCACATAAAAAAAGTCTAGACCTCCAAACAAAACACTTAACTAACTAAAATAAAAAATAAAAAGATGAAGAGACAGACAGCTGCTGGCTGGGCAGCCGCGCACAGGACAGCGCCCCCTGGACCTGCCAAGCTCCAACAATCACTCCACAACATTCTGAGCTTGGTGTCTGCAAACACTTTTAATCCCAACCCTCCATCTCTTTATCGTGCCAGTGCGATGTATCAGTACTTCTAAAAAGTTATAAACAAAATGTTAATTTTTTGGATTTTTTTTTAAAACATGTGTTGATTTTATACTTTTTAGTTATTCATTTGTTAAATGAGAAGTTAGAGTCATAGAGCCATACAGAAACAAATCCTTTGTAGGCGACACGGTGGTGCAGCGGTAGAGTTGCTGCCTTACAGCTTCAAATATCCAGGTTTAATCCTAACTATGGGTGCTTTCTGTACAGGGTTTTTATGTTCTCCCCATGACTGAATTAGTTTTCCCCGCTCCGGTTTCCTCCCACACTCCAAATTTCCTCCCACACTCCAAAGAGTTTTGTAGATTAATTGGCTTTGTTATTGATTGTAAATTGCCCCTAGTGTGTAGGATAGTGCTAGTGTATGGGGATCACTGGTCGGCACAGACACGGTGGGCCGAAGGGCCTTTTTCCATGCTATATCGCTAGAATAAAATACACTAAACTTCAGCTCAACTCATTCAACCCGTCCAAGATTCCTCTCTCAGCTCAACCCATTTGCCCACTTTTGACACGTATCCTACTAAAACTTTCCTGACCATGTACTGATCCAAGTGCCTTTTTAATGCTGTTGGAGTTTATATCACAAAATCAAAACAGAAGTGGGGGGGAATCAAAACAATTGTTGATAAATGTAGCTTAAGTTTTTAATTGGTAGGTGAATTGGTACATTCTCTACAAGAATAGCACAGTCAATCCTCTGCTTTGCTTTGCTGAAAGTCAAAAACTGTGCATTCCTTCTAACAGACCCAAACAAGATCTGCCTGGAAATGTATCTAAATCCACAATCATTTTCTTCATTTAGAGGCATTGCACAACATACTTGCAGCATATTTAGCACCGCTTAATTTTTTCAAACACATCTGTTCAGCTCATAAATTTAATTGCAAGGAGTTCACTTGGCTCTTTCAATGCCATATGTAGCAAATCCTTTTTCATTTTGATAAAGGTTAACTCAGTCCATAATTTGATTAGTACTCCCACAATTTGAAATGCTCTATTGTCAAATCTGTGCATTCTCAGACACAATTTAAGAACAAAGGCTTTAACCACAAGGTAGTTTAATTCTTAATTTCCAAATTCTATTGTAGACTTTCTGAGCTCCACTGCGCCAGGTTTTGTGCGATCCTTGATTTTACTTCATGCTTCATTCAAGTAAATAAACTGGATGATCTTGACTTTTTTTTCAATTACAGATTTTCTTTTCACTACAAAGATATATACACAGGCTGAATGATATATATCGGTACGGAAACTGAACAATAAATTCTTTATTATATTATTTAATGTCAGCAATCTTGCAAAACATTCTATATTGGTGAGTTTGCTGCTGAGTACTCTATTTGGACGGGAATTATTGGATTAGTAGGAAGTCTAAACTGTTTCCCAAATGGACTCAAATATTATTGATGAAGTTAAGAACAAAATACAATTAAGGCCTAAAATTCAATTGCTGCAGCGAAGTGTAAGATGATTTTATTTTCATTGGAGCTGCACATACCATAGAATATTTGACAGCCTGAGGAATTTTTAATACAATCTACATGGGGACTGGTTTTAAGAAATGTTTTATGTTGATGTCAAGTCATGTTTTGTCAAATTTTTCTCATGGGCCTTCTTTGGTATGGATAAAGATGTACAGGATTCACGATTCATGAAATAAACCTACACGGTCACAGAGAGAACGTGCAAACTCCACAGACAACAACTGAAATCAGGATCAACCCCGGCCGGCTCTCTGGCACTGTGAGACAGCAGCTCTACCAGCTGTGCTACTGTGCCGCCCAGATTAGTGATTATTCATTTATTGTATTATTGATTATTTTATATTTAATTTTGTGCTTTACATGACTGAACCTGTCAAGCTGCAGCATTAAGAATTTCATTGTTCTGTTGCCAGTACTTTTGACACTTGAACACTGTTGACCCTTGACTAACGTCACATCTTTTTACCCACATCTGAGTCGGATAGCTTACCTGTTGGCCATTGGTGAATTTCACACAGCAGTAGATGGAGATGATCTTGTGCTGATTCAGCTTATGATAATTAAATAGGATTTACTCTTTAATTACAGCAACTATGGGCTCACTTTAACTTTTGGCAGGAGTTGTTGTCAAGCTGTCAGTCTATCTTCATGGTCTCTGTAGCATGAGCCATTAATGATCACAAATTATGGGCTTCATACTTTGTGAAATAGTACAGTTCCTGGAAAATGAGCATCCTTATTTTCCATGGAATTTCTGTAGAGCTACCCAGTCTATTTATAGCAAAAGTACACTCTTCAAGAAAAGGCTGAACTCGTTGGCGGTCAATTTTATTGCTAAACCTCCTGAAAGGAATCATTACAGGCACAGTGCAGCTGGTAGAACTGTGTCTCACGACGAAGATTGTTAAGGGCTTGGACACGCTAGAGGCAGGAAACATGTTTCCGATGTTGGCGGAGTCCAGAATCAGGGGCCACAGTTTAAGAATAAGGGGTAAGCCATTTAGAACGGAGACGAGAAAACACTTTTTCTCACAGAGAGTGGTGAGTGTGGAATTCTCTGCTCAGAGGGCGGTGGAGGCAGGTTCTCTGGATGTTTTCAAGAAAGAGCTAGATAGGGCTCTTAAAAATAGCGGAGTCAGGGGATATGGGTAGAAGGCAGGAACGGGGTACTGATTGGGGATGATCAGCCATGATCACATTTAATGGCGGTGCTTGCCTACTCCTGCACCTACTCCTTAACCTATTGTTTATTATCTATTGTCAGAGGCCAGAGTTCAATCCTGACCTCGGCCGCTGTCTGTATGGAGTTTGCCTGTGACCGCGTGCGTTTCCTCCAGGTGCTTCAGTTTGTTTGTGCAACCCAAAGACATGCAGGTTTGTTGGTTAGTTGGGGTCTATAAATTATCGCTGGTGTGCACAGAGTAGATGCGAAAGTGGGATAACATAGAACCAGTGTCATTGTGCAATTGATGGTCAGCATGTACTTGGTCGACCGAAGAGCCTGATTCCATGCTGTTTCTATAAACGAAACTAAATTATTTACAGAGTTGACCCTACAATTTATCTCACCACACGTGAAAACAAAAGTGAACCGAAGTCTCTTCCCCAGTATCTGCACAACATTTCCAAGGACAGCTTCTGGGATGATGATGACATCTCCCAGAACTTCCATCACGGTTAAAACTTCTTCTTTTAGTGATAGTAAATCCTTGAAAACATGTTCCACCAGACTCAGGAACAGCTTCTTCCCTTCTGTTATAAGACTACTGAAAGATCCTCCCATCCTAGGATAGAGTCTCAATGTAAGACCTACCTCATTGTGATTGCTGGACTTTTTCTCTGGAACTGGAACACTCCAATGCTGCAAACCTATTCTTCACTGGTATTTTTCTCTGCACTACCTGTTGTACATGTGTATGGCTTGATTGTACTCGTGTAAGCTCATATAATTGGGTAGCACACAATCAAAAGCTTCTCCCAGTATCTTGTTCCACATGACAATAGTAAACCATAATAGTACCATTACCAAATTAGTGTAAAAGTATAGAAAGAGTGATCATGTGTACAATCAAATTTCCACACAATCAAGTTCTCAAAAAAAAAGGCAAACTCCACACTGACAGCACCAGAGGTCTGGATCAAACCCAGGTCTGGATTCAAGGACCCAAGCAGTCGTTCCCGGTGTGACAGAGGTTCACCTGCACCTCCTCCAACCTCATCTATTGCATCCGCTGCTCTAGATGTCAGCTGGTCTACATCGGTGAGACCAAGCATAGGCTTGGCGATCGTTTCGCCGAACACCTCCGCTCGGTCCGCAATAATCTCCCAGTGGCTCAGCACTTTAACTCCCCGTCCCATTCCAAATCCGACCTTTCTGTCCTGGGCCTCCTCCATGGCCAGAGTGAGCACAACCGGAAATTGGAGGAACAGCACCTCATATTTCGCTCAGGCAGTTTATACCCCAGCGGCATTTCGTTACTCAAAAAAATGTTGAAAGCAAGTGAGTAGTGGTGGTATACATTGTCTTGTGCATGGCTTTTGAGGAGATTCCCCTGATCCTGAAAATTGGGTCACATTGTGATCCAAAGTTCATTTGATCCCACAATTTGCAGTATAATTATGCTGAAAGGGTTCTCAGCAATTTAAATCTGCATCTGAATGCACCATCTGTATTGAATTCTGGTTGTATGCTGTCAGCAATAAACTATTATGCTATAAGTTTTACAATTACAATTCTTTGCAGATACCATCACCATCAAATTAGATATCAGACACTTTCAACAAGGTTATTTTGCATCATTGGGACTGAGACTGGATCCAGACTATTAATTTTATCACCTAGAACAATAAACATGGTCATGGGCATACTTGCTCAATCATTTATCAATAATTAGGATATTTATGTGCTCAAGAGAGTCACCCCTCACAACACTAATGTAGACATATGGAACCGCAGATGTAGGTTTACTAAAAAATAACACAAAGTGCTTGAGTGACTCAATGGGTCAGGCAGCATCTCTGGATAACCTGGACAGACAACGTTTTGGGTCGGGACCCTTATTCAGATGGATTTTCGTTCTCCCTCTCTTCCCTGTGTTCCACCTGGATGTGCACCCTTTTTCCTTTCACCATCTCCTCATCCCCTTTTTGTCTTTTGATCTCTGGCCTTTGTCTAACCATTTGCCAATCAAAACCCCCCTCAACTGTGTCCACCTATCTTTCGGTAGGGTTTGTCCTTCTCCCCACCTCTATTCCTGCTTTCTACCCTGACCACAATCAGTCTGAAGAAGGGTCCCAACAAAAACAACACCTATCGATGTCCTTCGAAGATGCTACCTGGTCCAATGAGTTACTCCAGCACTTCCTCACCACAATAATTTTGAGTGTCTGGGTTCTCTGTCCTCAAAAGATTATTGACCATCCACATGAATCACTTTTGTCCCAGCAAAGTTGTATGAGCATTCAGAGATGTCTTTTCATCCACAATGTGCTCCTGGTTGTAAATGTGAAGTTCAATGACACAATTTGTCAGACTCAAAGTATTGAAGTAACCAATGTCATTGTAGTGACTGAAATTGAACTGAATCTCCTGCTGTATCTTTCTTCGCTAAAATTTGACGTGCTTTGAATTCCGGGACACTCTACCAAGAGGGTCTCCAAGCAAATGTCTACATGTCACGATGAACAACGACCTACTGTATTTACCAGCTTCACTCTTTAGTGGGTGAGTCACAGTCAGAACATTGATACCTTAGCCAACACGCGTAACGTCAGATGAACTAGCCACTGATCTCATCTCCTACTTGTGCAACCCACTGTGTGCAAACTGACTGTCAACACAAGTGGCTGCACTTCAGAAGTAATTCATTGACAGTGAAGTGCTTTGGAGCAGCCTGAAAACATGAAAGGTCTCGTATAAATGCAAATTACGTTCTTTAATATATTGCACAGCAGAAAAAGAAACGTTTCTGAGAAGAATTATGAATTTCAGAGGGTGGGAGAAAAAAAAACCTTATACAGTTGAAGCAGTTATAGAAAAGTCTGAGCTGTATGATTAAATTAATTGAAAGATACCCCATGGAAACAGGCCCTCAAGTAAATGAGTCCACTCCAGCCATCGATCAGTCATTCACGCTAGTTCTAACCCACATGGTCACAGGGCAAATGTACAAACTCTCCACACACGCAGCACCCAAAGTCAGGATAGAACCTAGAAGAAATAAATATGAAAGAGGTTTGCTTCTTTAACAGAAATCCACTAAGGATTTCAGGTTGCAGAGCTACTGCCTTACACCTATTCATTTTCTCTCGAGATGCTGCCTGACCAGCTGAGTTACTCCAGCATTTTGTGTGTATTCAAAATAAGTGTGTATTGTATAATAGTTTATACTGAAGTGGTTGGCAGATAGGAAACAAAGAGTAAGGATTAACGGGTCTCTTTCAGAATGGCAGGCAGTGACTAGTGGGGTACCGCAAGGCTTGGTGCTGGGACCGCAGCTATTTACAATATAGATCAATGATTTGGATGAAGAGATTCAAAGTTACATTAGCAAGTTTGCAGATGACACAAAGCTGGGTGGCAGTGTGAACTGTGAGGAGTGTTTCATTATGTTCTGTCTCTATCTGGACTATACATAATGGACGATTAAAGCAGTCTTGCTTACTTGAACTTTATTGTCTTTGTGCAGTCACCATCCGAACTGGGCCGCGCCCCGGTGTCACCTCTAAACCAGTCCCCCGTACAACAGTACTTAAATAAACAATCCTATTGTTACATCTTTCTTTTTCTTTTTTCAAGTTAGTCTCTTTCCCTTAGGTATTATGTACAACACTTGTACCATATGCTCTGCTCATTTACAACAGATCTAACAACATAAGTAATAATAAATCAACAGTTCAAAACATCCGTTTCCAACAAGTGCATAAACAACACATTTTCATTTTTTTTTTTTTTTTTTCCATAGTCCATACTCTAATCACTGAGTATAGTCTGTCAGGTAGCGGGGTCTGACAACTTGTCGACCTGACCTGGTGACCGTGGTGACAACTTGTCGACCTGACCTGGTGACCGTGTCTTGGTTCTCTGCTGGGCCATCTGGCGGTATGGCCGCCTCAGTCACTGTTGGTGTGGGTGTGTTTTGTGTTGGTGTGAGCGTGGTGAGATTGTGTCTGAGGTGGCGACGATTTCGTCTCAGAACACCTCCTGACTCTAACTCCACCTCATACGATCTATGGCTCACCTGTTGGACCACTCTCGCTGGTCTCCAACCCTTGTGTGTGTCACAGGGCTGTACTCTCACACTGTCCTCTCTTTTCAGAGTGTCCATGTCTTTTGCTGTGCGGTTGTAGTACTTTTCCTGTCTCTGTCTGTTGTATTTCAGTCCCTGTTCGTCGTGTGTCACCTCTGGCTTCAGCAGAGTGTCCTTTGTGGGAAGCAGGGTCCTGGTCCTCCTGCTTAGGAGTCTCTGTGCCGGGCTTGTGTTGAGGCCCTGGCTCGGTGTGTTGCGATGATCCAGCATTGCCAAGTACGGATCCTGTCTCGCTGCTGCAGCCTTCAGCATCAGGCGCTTGGCTGTCTTTACCGCTGACTCCGCCTTCCCATTACTCTGCGGGTATCCCGGCGACGATGTCCTGTGTTCAAAGCCCCACTTCTGGCTGAAGTGCTGAAACTCTTGTGATGCATACTGGGGTCCGTTATCCGAGATAACAATGTCAGGAATCCCCTGTCGGGCAAAGTGGGCCTTGAGTTTTTTGATCACTGTGTTGCTCTTAGTGTCAGGTAGATAATCGACCTCCCAAAAGTTTGAATAATAATCTACTGTTATCAGATAGTCTTTATTGTGAAAGGAGAAAAGGTCCGTTCCTACCTTGGCCCAGGGTCTGCTGGCCATGTCATGTGGATGTAGTGTCTCTCTTTGTTGCTTTGGGTCCACTGACCTACATATGTCACATTTGGCGATGAAGGTCTTGATCTCCTCGTTCATTCCAAGCCAGTATACACACTCCCTCGCTCGCCTCAGACATCCTTCTACTCCCAGGTGAGAGGAGTGGATCCTGTGAGTGATGTCCACCCTGAGTGCGTCAGGTATCACGGCTCTGTCTCCTCGGAACACTATGCCGTCCTGGAAACTCAGTTCATCTTGGAAAGTGTGGTAGTGCCTGATGTCACTTGGTAAGTCCTTTTTTCTCTTGGGCCACCCTGCCAGTATTCTGTTTGCAACACTGTGTAACTTTGTGTCATCTTGTGTTGCAGCCCTGATGGCACTCAGCCTCTCTGCTGAAATGGGTAGGTAGCTGACCATGTTCACAGTCTCTATATCTGTCTCACTCTCTCCCTTAGTGCTCTCTGGTAAGTATGCTCTACTCAGCGTGTCTGCAAGTAGCATGTCCCTGCCTGGAACATAGGTCACACTGATATCATACTGCTGCAGCCTGAGTAGCATTCTCTGCAGTCTCTTAGGTGCACTAAGTAATGGCTTTCTGTGTATATTTTCTAGAGGCTTGTGGTCGCTTTGTACTGTGACCTCTCTACCATAAGTATACTGATGGAACTTTTCCATCCCAAACACTATGGCTAAGCATTCTTTCTCTATTTGGGCATAGCCCCTTTCAGTTGGTGTGAGTGCCCTACTACCAAATGCTACCGGTTTACCTTTCTGTGTCAGGGCGGCCCCCAGTCCCGTGTCAGATGCATCACACTGAAGTGTCAACTCATTTTCCTTGTTGTAGTACTGTAGAACTGGTGCTTTAGCGATTTTGAATTTCAGTCTTTGAAACGCCCCTTCTTGGATGTCCGTCCATTCCCACATGTTCTCCTTGCGCGTGAGTTGTCTCAGAATCTCAGAGTCATCTGAAAGGTGGTCATAGAACTTAGAAAGATAGTTGACCATCCCAACTAATCTCTGTACCCCTTTCACGTCCGTTGGCCTTGGCATCTCTCTGATTGCCCGTACTTTCTCCGGGTCAACCCTCAGTCCCTTGGCAGTGAGCAGATGACCTATGTAGGGTACCTCTTTTTGTCTGAGCTTGAGTTACTGTTACTCTGTTACAGTTACAGAGTGTTGCAAACAGAATACTGGCAGGGTGGCCCAAGAGAAAAAAGGACTTACCAAGTGACATCAGGCACTACCACACTTTCCAAGATGAACTGAGTTTCCAGGACGGCATAGTGTTCCGAGGAGACAGAGCCGTGATACCTGACGCACTCAGGGTGGACATCACTCACAGGATCCACTCCTCTCACCTGGGAGTAGAAGGATGTCTGAGGCGAGCGAGGGAGTGTGTATACTGGCTTCAATTGTTCAACTGCATTTTTCTTCTTTGCCAGCTTCTGTAAGGCTAACGTTAGCCTGCTGCTAGCTAGCTAAACTTTCACTTTTTTTAGTTAATTCTGACAATTTTCAACGTCCACCGCTGCCACCATGTTTCATTATGTTCTGTCTCTATCTGGACTATACATAATGGACGATTAAAGCAGTCTTGCTTACTTGAACTTTATTGTCTTTGTGCAGTCACCATCCGAACTGGGCCGCGCCCCGGTGTCACCTCTAAACCAGTCCCCCGTACAACAGTACTTAAATAAACAATCCTATTGTTACAAGGAGGATGCTATGAGAATGCAGGCTGACTTGGACAGTTTGGGGGAGTGGGCAGATGCATGGCAGGTGAAGTTTAATGCGGATAAATGTGAGGTTATCCACTTTGGTATAAAAAACATGAAGGCAGATTACTATCTAAATGGCGTCGTTAGGAAAAGGGGAAGTACAACGGGATCAGGGGGTCCTTGTACATTAGTCTATGAAAGTAAGCATGCAGGTACAGCAGGCATTGAAGAAAGTGAATGGCATGTTGGCCTTTACAACAAGAGGAATCGAATATAGGAGCAAAGAGGTCCTTTTGCAGTTGTACAGAGCCTTTGTGAGACCACACCTGGAGTATTGTGTGCAGTTTTGGTCCCCTAATTTGAGGAAGGACATTCTTGCTATTGAGGGAGTGCAGCATAGGTTTACAAGGTTAATTCCCGGGATGGCGGGACTGTCATATGTTGAGAGAATGGAGCAGCTGGGCTTGTACACTCTGGAGTTTAGAAGGATGAGAGGGTATCTCATTGAAACATATAAGATTGTTAAGGGTTTGGACACGCTAGAGACAGGAAACATGTTCCCGATGTTGGGGGTGTCCAGAACCAGGGGTCACAGTTTAAGAATAAGGAGTAAGCCATTTAGAACGGAGATGAGGAAACACTTTTTCTCACAGAGAATGATGAGTGTGGAATTCTCTGCTTCAGAGGGTGGAGGAGGCAGGTTCTCTGGATGCTTTCAAGAGAGAGCTAGATAGGGCTCTTAAAAATAGCTGAGTCAGTGGATATGGGGAGAAGGCAGGAACGGGGTACTGATTGGGGATGATCAGCCATGACTCATTGAATGGCAGGGCTGGCCCGAAGGGCCGAATGGCCTACTCCTGCACCAATTGTTTATTGTCTATTGTATAGGGTCCCCATCCCACAGAAGTGTTACATCAAAAAGGCGCGGATACCGGGCCCACTGCGCACGCGCGGGGAGACGTTCAGTTAGCTCAAATTCCGCATAAGTGGATACTGGGCCCACTGTGCACATGCGGAGAGACGGCGCCATTTTCAATTGTGTCGTGGCTGACGGGATCGACAAGTGGGAGCGCACTGCACAGGCGCGACTGTTGGGTTAATTCACAGTATAAAGTCAATTAAACTTTATTACTAGAATTACTTTGTCAAATGGAACAAAACTTGGTACTAAGGCGTCCCAAAAATTGTAGTGCTATCATGTACCATTTTGGCTGTATTCTGGGAACATACAAGGATGCATTAAAAAATTACACTTTTGAGCTATGTTTTTAAAGTTTACTAGACCAAGTGGGATCTGCTGGGTCACGTTCCCCAATGCAATATTCCACCACTCATTTGTTCCCCCAAAACAATCTATCCCCCGACACAATATTCCACCACTCACCCATAGCCCCCAAGAAACCCTTTTGGATCATCGGGTTCAGCACTGTAGTAATTCACGCATTGTAAAGAAAACTATCTTTATTGGCAAATACAACTGTTAAACACATGCACGTTAATTGAGAGCTCAAGCAAGGTCCATGTTGCTGCTGTAGGACACACCTATTGACTGATGACAATCTTCACTCCAAACTCCCGCCAAGCTCAGTCACGTGACCATCCCAGCTCTACTGACGAGCGTTGGAACTATAAGTGGCTCAACCCCCAGATAGCGACATACCTATTCCTTTTCTCCAGAGGTGCTGTCTGACCCGCTGAATTACTGCTGCCTTTTGCGTCTATCTTCGGTTTAAACCAGCATCTGCAGTTCCTTCCTACACATCGTAGTCTTCCTCTCAAATTCATGGAATGATTGTAAACCCATGGCACAAGATGAAGCCCATTCCATCTGTGATGGCCAATATAGAACTGATCTGTCTAACCCCCATCTTTCCTTGACCAGGTTTCTGGCCTTGCAGATCATAAATCTTTAAGAACACATCCTAATCAAAACACAAAATGCTGGATGTTCTCAGTGGGTCAGGTACCATCTGTGGAGGGAATGGACAGACGACGTTTTGGTTTACGACCCTTCTTCAGACTGATTGTAGTAGGGGGAAGAAATGAAAAGTGTGGCTCAGACAAAGCCTGCCAATTGACAGGAGGATACAAATGATAGGGGCTTTATTTGGCAAATTGGTGCAGTATATGGCAAAGGTTAGAGGTGAATTGGAGGCTAAATGGGTGGTAGTTCAGGAGAGAACTGAAGGATTGAAATGTAACAACCAAAGTGTGGCATGGGTGGAAGGGTTTGGTGAGGGGTGAAGAGAGTGGGAGTGGGGGCATAAAAGGGAAATGGATGCCTCAAGGATGGGAGATGAGTGTACGAAGAAGGGAAAGGGAGCTCGGTGACTGGGTGGGGTGGGAGATGGTAGGAGAATGTGTATGCAGCGGGATTGTGGGGAGGTACGGGAAAGGGAGGTGGAGTTGAAGAGAGAGAGAGATAGGACATATCCTGATAATGCTTAAAGTTCTTTTCGAACTATTAGAATCAACATCAGAGGCAAAGAACTTCGAGCTGATGCTGCCATACGCCACGTTAAGTTCCACCAACTGTGGATGAATTTTAAACCAATTCTTTTCTTTAGAACACAGACTAAGTACGTTTTTACTTTGATTAAGAGTAACACAAACTGCCAGCCATGTAGAATAGTAAGATTAAACGAGAACTTACCAGTTCGAAGTTTGATCATTATTTTATGAGGAGTAACGTTGAGGGATTACGTGAAGAACCCGCCAGGACGCATGCGTGTCATTCTTCAAAGCAGCGGTGTGAAATCACAGATAACAGTAATGACTGAACATAGTAAGATTAGAGAAGAGGATACCAGTTGAACTTTATGATCAAGGGTGGGAGCGGAGGGCACGTAATCCCTCAACGTTACTCCTCATAAAATAATGATCAAACTTCGAACTGGTAAGTTCACGTTTAATCTTACTATTTTATTTCGGAGTCACGTGAGTGACTACGTGAAGATTTCAAAGCTCTGTGATTTCAAGCGGTGGAAACGAGTCCATGCATCACATCTGCCTTAATTGACTAAGGGAGGAATTGTGTTAACATGTTTAAACATGAATCCGACATTGAAATCCATGATAAAGTTATTAACAACAAATTATAGCCCCTATTTCATGGGGTGAAATCATATTACAGAACTTAAAATTGATTCTGCAAAAGTTCCAGGTTTAACCACTGGTTTATGGTAGAATTGTTGGAACATTTTTTCCCTTGACCATCCTGCTGTACTCCAGGATTTGGTCCATCGGTACATCCAACTCCATAGCTGCCGATGTAGCTGCAGCCCTGGTGGAATGAGATTTGAATATGTTAGTATCCACTCCAGCTGTTGTTAAAACCTATTTCAGCCATCTGGAAAAGTTTGAACCAACACGTTTTTGTGGGGTTGCTTGAGGCTGATTAGTAGTGCCATCTCATAGCCTCTGATGTTTTTGGTGTTCTCCATATATATCAATAAATGTCTTATTTTACAGAGACGATCATCTATAGGGTAAGCCCTAAATTCTATTTTGGGGCCTGATGGTCCTGGTCTGTTCTGTTTGACTAATTCGTGAATATGAAAATATATATTTCTTGTTGAAGAAGTCATATTGTCCAGCCTTAACTTATGTAAAGACTGTACCCTTTGTACTGTGACCAAAGCCATCAGCATGACTGTTTTATGCGTCAGTTTTTGCAGGAGACCAGTTCCTTAGCAACGTTAGGACAATATTCACATCCCATATTTGAGAGTACCTGGTTCTTGGGGGATTGATATTAAAAATTTCCCTCATAAGTTTGGTTACCAATTTTATTATCTAAATGGTGGCCGACTAGGAAAAGGGGAGATGCAGCGAGACCTGGGTGTCATGGTACACCAGTCATTGAAAGTGGGCATGCAGGTGCAGCAGGCAGTGAAGAAAGCGAATGGTATGTTAGCTTTCATAGCAAAAGGATTTGAGTATAGGAGCAGGGAGGTTCTACTGCAGTTGTACAGGGTCTTGGTGAGACCACACCTGGAGTATTGCATACAGTTTTGGTCTCCAAATCTGAGGAAGGACATTATTGCCATAGAGGGAGTGCAGAGAAGGTTCACCAGACTGATTCCTGGGATGTCAGGACTGTCTTATGAAGAAAGACTGGATAGACTTGGTTTATACTCTCTTGAATTTAGGAGATTGAGAGGGGATCTTATAGAAACTTACAAAATTCTTAAGGGGTTGGACAGGCTAGATGCAGGAAGATTGCTCCCGATGTTGGGGAAGTCCAGGACAAGGGGTCACAGCTTAAGGATAAGGGGGAAATCCTTTAAAACCGAGATGAGAAGAACTTTTTTCACACAGAGAGTGGTGAATCTCTGGAACTCCCTGCCACAGAGGGTAGTCGAGGCCAGTTCATTGGCTATATTTAAGAGGGAGTTAGATGTGGCCCTTGTGGCTAAGGGGATCAGAGGGTATGGAGAGAAGGCAGGTACGGGATACTGAGTTGGATGATCAGCCATGATCATATTGAATGGCCGTGCAGGCTCGAAGGGCCGAATGGCCTACTCCTGCACCTAATTTCTATGTTTCTATGTTTCTACCAGGGGGTAACCAAACAGTCCCAACAAAATGACGCTCTGATCCTCGCCATAGATATGCTGAAAGGGCACTTCTGGCGCAGTTAATGGCACTGTAACTGAGCCCCTCATCATAATGGAGGCCTGCCAGGAATTCCAGAACAGACGTTATGTTCATCAAGCTGTAAGTGATGTTGTTTCTGTGACAATATATCTCCCATTTCCTGATGTATACCAGATATTGTTTTTTGGTGGACTGCCTGTGAGCCGCTGAGATAATGTTCAATGTTCGGTCCGTCAGTTCCAGTTCCAGTAGAGGTTTCTTTAAACTCTACAAATTAATAAGTTTGTCGTATTATGACATGGATGGCTATCCCCAGTTACGGGATGAACCAACAAATCTGGTTGTTTCAGGATGGTGATACATGGTTCTAAGACCATGTCGAGTATCATAGGGAACCATGGTTGATTAGGCCAATCGGGCACTACCAAAATACCAGACGCCGAGTCTTGTTGTATTTTGCGTAATACCCGACTGATGAGGCAGAAAGGAGGGAATGCATAGAAAAAACAATTTCCCCCAATGCAGCGAAAAAGCATCTATCGCTGATGCCCCAGGGTCTGGTTCCCAAGAAACATAGTTTGGTAACTGAGTCTAGATGCAAATAGATCGATATCTGGTGTTCCATACCGTGCTACAATATCAGCAAATACTTTTATATCCAACATCCATTCGATGTTTTCATTGAATTTGCGTGACCTGGTGTCTGCCACTGAATTTAGGGAGTCATGGAGTGCATTAACAACAGACACTTATATTCTAAACAGTATCCAGGGATATACCACTGAATTTAGGTTACCTGGTAGGTAAGTAGCTGATATCCAAATATTTCTCTGGATACACCATTGCCAAATTGTATTAGCCGGATTGTCACATGATGTCGATTTGATTCCACCCATATAGTTAATATATGCCACCACAGTGGTATTGTCAATCTGTAGTCTAACATGCTGGTGATATATTCCAGAACAGTATGACTTTAGGCCATAGAACGCACCCAACATTTCAAGGTAGTTTATGCCAAGTGTCTGTAGTAATGATGCCTCCTGTGCATTCCATCTACCTCCACAGTTGGAGATGGAATTGGTAGCACCCCAACCAAATGCACTGGCATCCGTTTGTAGCACCACTGAGGGGTTGCTGATAATGATAGGGCTGGACCAATGCCGAATGTTATCCCTCCACCATTTTAATTCCATAATTGCTTTGATTGGTAGCTTCATTGGTCTGTCGAAATAACCAGCATTAATTTTCAGTGCTTGTATTTTTGCCCTTTGTAAATTTTGATAATACAAAGGTCCAAATTGTGTGGCTGGAAAAGCAGCCACTTCTTTGCCAATCACCCTTGCTACCAATCTGATAGATGGTTCACTGATGTCAATGAGGTTGTTGCAGGCCTTAGTTAAGACTGTAGCCTTGTCCTTTGGTAAAGTTACAGACATGTGAACTGAGTCAATAGTGAACCCCAAATAATCCATTATGGTGGAAGGCGTTAGTTTAGATTTAACTGGATGGATGATAAACCCCAGTTTCTCAAACAATTGTTTGGTAGCTGATACAGCTAGTTTGGCTAATTCCAAAGCTTAGCCCACAATCAATATGTCATCTAGATAGGCCATGATCATATGTTTTTGTTTCCGAAGAAACGCTAGGGCTGGCTTCAAAATTTTTGTAAACAGCCTGGGGACTGATGTTAAACCATTTGGTAGAGCTCTATACTGTCAATCCTGCCCCATCAAGTTGAATTTTAAATAACGTCTGTGATCAGTCCGTATAGGCACTGAATAGTAGCATCTTTTAAGTCGATGCTGGCCATGGAGTAGCCTGTGGAAATCAATTATTTGGCAGTAACAAAGGTTTCCATTTTGAAATGAATATACTGCACAAATGTATTCAATTTGGTCAAATCTATGATGATGCGACAACCACCATCTTTTTTCAATAACCCCCTTAGCGTGGAGTCTCACCAGTTCAGCATGTGCTTCCAATTTTTATTTTCGTGAAAGTACGAACGTTCGGTTCATGCTGAACTGGGGCTATTTTTGTGCACAAATTCAATGGTATATCCCTGGATACTGTTTAGGATATAAGTGTCTGTTGTTAATGCACTCCATGACTCCCAGAAGAAGTGTAATCTCCACCGATATGTGTATTATCCACACTTCCTATAATTTGTAAGGGACCAGACCCACCTACCTCCATGGTTACCAGTGGAAAGTTTACTCCTTCCTGTGTAGTCTTCGAGGAGGTTGAGGCCAGTGTCTGGGTTTGAGGTTTTGCACATTTTCCACGAAGACCGGTCTGGACCATGGCCTAAATAAGACCGCTGTCCTGTATGTCCGGCCTTTGAGCTTTCACCAGCTTCTGATTGTCTTGCTCTGCTGGTGGGTGCGTGAGGGTGCTGTTTTTGAGTGCAGGAGGTCATCTCATCGAGCTCCTTCTTTCTCCTTCCTGCACCCCTTGCACACTTGTTGGTTGTTCAACAAACCCCTCTTCAGGGTCAGCCCAGAATTGACCCCCAGTACTCCCCTCTGACGAGGGAGATGCACTGTGCAGCCCTACGTAAGGTGCCGCTGTGGGTATTTTGTATAACCCATGGTGACTAGACTCCATCTCCCGGAGTCTGTCACATTGGAGCATCTGCTCCATAAGCCGCTCCATTTGGCCCCAGCAACGCTGGTCCCCGCGGCATTTCTTGCAGTCCGACTTGTCAGAGTCAACGGCTCTGTTCCGTATAGCCTTCCCGCCCGGCCGTGGTGTTGATCTGGCCGGCGTGGGTGCCAAGTCGGGCACGGCTGATCCCACTCACGGTGATCTGGTGCCGTCAGCCGCTGCTAGCTGCCCGCAACTCCGTGGTTCTTTCCAGCCAGTGCAGCCCTTGTGGTCTCTTGTCCATAGTTTCCCCTGTGAAAACAGCACGGGAAACAAAAAACGACCACAGAGTAATTCCCTTACCTGTCGGTCTCGGTTTAAACTTGCCGCTGCGGGGGAACGCTCCCTCCGCATAGTCTTCCTGCCCGGCCGTGTTGTTGATCTGGCCGGTGCGGGTGCCAAGTCAGGCACAACTGATCCCACTCACGGTGATGCTGGTGCCTTTGGCTGCTGCTGGCTGCCCGCAACTCCGCGGTTTTTCCCAGCCAGTGCAGCCCTTGTGGACTCTTGTCCATAGTTTCCCCCCGTATGAACCAGACACGGGAAACAAAACACGACCGCAGTAATTCCCTTACCTGTCGGTCTTGGTTTTTTTTAAACTTGCCGCTGCAGGGGAATGCTCCCCCCGCTGGCCGTTTCGATTTGTCAGAGTTAACGGCTCTGTTCTGTGTAGTCTTCCCGCCCAGCCGTGGTGTTGATCTGGCCGGCGCGGGTACTAAGTCGGGCACAGCTGATCCCACTGATGGTGATGCTGGTGCCTTCAGCTGCTGCTGGCTGCCCGCAACTCCGCGGTCCTCCCCAGCCAGCTTTAGACGCAGCCCTTGTGGACTCTATTTTTGTCCAGTTTCCCCCTGTAAAAAACAGCGCTGGAAACAAAAAACGACCGCAGAGTAATTCACTTACCTGCGGTCTCGGTTTCAAAATTACCGCTGCGGAGGAACGCTCCACCCCGCCTGTCGTTTCGCAATGCGTGAAGCGATATGACACGCATGCGTCCTGGCGGGTTCTTCACGTAGTCACTCACGTGACTCCGAAGTAAAATTGCATATTTGTTGAAGTTGAACATGAATGGGAATGTAGAATAAGTTTAGATTCCTTTCATTGATTTCCATTCGTCAGAAAAATTGATTGTAAAGTAAATTGGAAACTGGACAGCATGCACAAAATTGTTCATTATTACAGTGGCAGCATGTTTATTTATTTTTTTACTTGCTCTGTTAGGACTCGTCCTCTGCTTAAGTTTGCTCTGTAATTATTTTTCATTGGCTTCACTTGTACTAATTTATCTTAGCTACGAGCAGAGGAATAATACTCAAAGAGAATGGACTGAATTCACTTTCACTCCACAATGCATTTAAATGGTGGGGTCAGGACTCCAGGGAGGTTGAGAGCAGCATCGTTGATGCTGGTTGATGTCGTAGCTCTTCCTCTCCCATTCAGAGATCAAAATCGATTTGCACTCTTACATGAGAATAAAAACAAACTATACTTCAACTATAATATAAAAATCTATTTTCGGACCTTATTAACTGAATTGCCTGACCCTTGCCCATTGCTGCAAAGCAGAGATAACCTTTTTCTCCAAACAATAAAAAGTGTAAATCTTGTTATTGAGCTATAGAAAATAGATTCCATCTGCCAAGGCCTAGCAGCAGATAACATATCTCAGCTGGTATGTTTAAATCAAGTGGTACAGCACTTTCTTAAACAGTTCCTGCTGTGTGTGTGCTAATGTGATTTTCCCATTAACTGGTTTGGATGGTTGAAAGAGGTGGTACTATTCAATTAGGATGCAGCAAATCATTATTGAATAAACCAAGCAGGATTAATATATTTTGAGAGGACAAAGGGAGGTATTTGAAAGGAGGTTGCAATAAAACATGTAAGACAATTTCAGAGTGAGTTGAAGGCTGACAAGAGTGGATACGCCATTGGAACGAGAGGGGAAAGTATTTTAAGAAAGGGGAACGGGAGCTGGGGATTGGTGGTTGGGAGGAGAAGGGGTGGTGGTTTGGGTTTGGAGAAGCAATGGTGATGGGGAGGGGGGGGGGGTGAGAGTGAGTGGAAGAGAGTTGGTGTGGAAGAATGTAAGGGTGGAGGAGTGCAGGAGTTGATTGGTGAAGAGTAAGCAGAAGTTTTGAAGAATGGAGGAGGAGGAAGGGTGGAGGAAGAGTATTTCAAGAGTGGAGGAGGAGTGGGTTTAGTTTAGTTTAGAGATACAGCGCGAAAACAGGCCCTTCGGCCCACTAGTTCCGCGCCGACCAGCGACCCCTGCACATTAACTATCCTATACCCACAGGGGACAATTTTTACATTTACCAAACCAATTAACCTACAAACCTGTACGATTTTGGAGTGTGGGAGGAAACCGAAGATCTTGGAGAAAACCCACGCAGGTCATGGGGAGAACGTATAAACTCCGTACAGACAGCACCCGTTGTCAGGATGGAACCCGGGTCTCCGGCGCTGCATTCGCTGTAACGCAGCAACTCTACTGCTGTGCCATCGTGACCAAGTGTGGATGAAGAGCAAAAGAAGATTAGAGGTGGAGAGGAGGGGGAGTGGAAGAGATTATCCAGAGGCCAAATGAAGTGGATGGTTGGCAAGATCCAAAGAGAGTAAGATATACACTGGGAGAGAGGGATAGGATGAGATTGTGGTACAAGAAAAGAAGAAAGACTGAGAAAAAGATGCACGAGGATGAGGCAAGTAGTGATAGTAAATAGGCTAGGACTGAAATAAGATAGGCATAAAAATCAGGGAAGGGAGCAGAGGAGATAAGTATAGGGTCCAGAAGCATCTGTGGAGGGAACGGATAGATGACGTTTCGGTTTGAGACCCTTCTTCAGACTGATTGTAGTAGGGGCAAGCAAAGAAAGGTGGGTCTGAGACAAAGCCTGGCAATTGACAGGTGGATACAGGTGATGGAGTTTTATTTGGCAAATAGGTGTAGTATGTGATAAAGGTTAGAGGTGAATTGGAGACTAAATAGAGTTAGATCAGGAGGGAAAAGGAGGATTGAAATGTAAAAACAAAAGGATGGGATTTGTGTGGAAGGGATTAGTGAGGGGTGAAGAGGGGGGCATAATATATACATGCCCAATAGTTAGCTTGGACTTGGTGGGACAAAAGGCCAATTTCTGTGCTGTGCACATCTGGCTATGAGAAGAGTGGCCAGCAGAAAGGACAAGGTGCAAACGCAGAAATAATGGATGGATCATAAATGAAAATGGAACAGGTGTGGCGGCACCTGGTGGTGAGCCACGCGCAGTATGAACCCTCGGCTCTGGAGGGAGGAGTCAAGTGTCACGGTGACAGGAGGTGCAGGTCACGGGGCTCCCCGGGGAGTATATAGGGTCGGGCGACACCCGTGCCCCGTGGTAGGAGTAAGGAGCTGTACTAAGGAAGAATAAACATCAGTTCCTTGCACAAACCTTGTGTCCTGTGTTATTCCTGGCTGGACATCTGCGTGTCCCCTCCACATTGGTGACCCCGACATCCAGAATTGTCATTCTGGAAAATAAAATGCACCCCACTGGTGCCCAATGCACCGTTGCCGCCGACCAGGCCGAGGTGAATGCCGTGGCCTTGGAGTTACCAACATTCTGGACCTTTCAGCTGCAGGTATGGTTCCGGCAGGCCGAGACCCAATTCCACATCCACGGGGTAACGGTCGACAAGACCCATTACCACTACGTTGTGAGCTTGCTCGACCAGGAAACGATCAGTTCCTGTGGATTGGAGGATGGCTAATGTTATCCCACTTTTCAAGAAAGGAGCGGGAGAGAAAACGGGGAATTACAGACCAGTTAGCCTGACTTCGGTGGTGGGAAAGATGCTTGAGTCAATTATTAAAGAGGTAATAATGGGGCATTTGGATAGCAGAAAAAGGATTAGTCCAAGTCAACATGGATTTATGAAGGGAAATCATATATGCTTGACTAATCTTCTGGTAAAATGGATGAAGGGGTGCCATTGGATGTAGTGTATCTAGACTTTCAGAAAGCCTTTGATAAGGTCCCGCACGGGAGACTGGTGACTAAATTTAGAGCACATGGTATTGGGGGTAGGCTGTTGACATGGATAGAAAATTGGTTGGCAGACTGGAAGCAAAGAGTAGGAGTGAACAGGTCCTTTTCAGAATGGCAGGCAAAAAAGAGCTACATTGACTTAAAAACAAAAATGTTACATGTATATATAGCTCTGACATTCGGGAATCTGGTTAATTAAGTGGTGGGATTATTTTCCTGTCCTAACTGTGCCTTTGCTTTAACTGGCGTTTACATCCATTCCATCCCTCCCTCGCAAAGATGTGAGATTTCATTAAGAGCACACTTGGAATAATAGATGCAAACAGCATGTAAAGCGTCTCTTCCATGCGCGCAATACATGAAGCCAATGAAATGAGACAACTGTCACACCAAAGATAGACACAAAATACTGGAGTGCGGGTCGGGCTCCGGGGGTTGGGGGGTGGAATCACCCTGGTGTGGGGATTGGGGTCCAATGGCAGCACATCGCGGTCAGTGACTCTGGGTGGGCGGAGAGACTAGCCTGTCCCACACCTCTGCTCCACCCATCGCTGACGACACACAGCCCGTCACAGTGCGGCCACATGGGGGAGACGAGGTGGAGGGCGGCTGCGGCCATGGGAGAGTGGGGGCTGTCCCGAAGGATGCGCTCCTTCAGCCACTTACAACTTGGTGCTCGGGTTCAGAGTGCCCAGTCACCTATGGCTTGTGTGGGGAAATGACACCAACCCTCTCATCTCCACCTGCCAGTGATGTGATGGACGTGGCGGTCTGGACCAATTGCTGACAAGTCCCACCCTCCCCCCTTCCCGACAGCTCCACCATTCAACAGCATACCATCCCCAGTCGCATGGGTTGGTGGAGCCAGCTCGCCTCATGGCCTGAATGGACGAGTTGCCGTGGGTCCTACTGGGAATTCAGACCGCCCCAAAGGAGGATTTATCATCATCCTCAGCAGAGTTGGTTTCTGGTGCTCCGCTCACTCCCAGGGAATTTATCCCAGCCGCTGATGGGTTCCGGGAGCCGTCATCTGTGTTGTTGCGCTTGCGGGAGAGGGTCGGCACCCTACTCCAGTCCCGACGTCTCATCATGGGATGGCTCCATTCCAGGTGCCACCGGCGCTCGCGAACAATCCTTACGTCTTTCCGTTCCGCGAAGCCCACAGATCGCCCTTGCAGTGCCGATATGAGGGTCCATTTTGGGCCCACAAATTTAATTTCGGACATGGGGGGCCGGCAAGAAACTGTGTCTGTGGCTCGACTGAGGCCGGCCCATTGGATCTGAGCGAGCCAGTACAGGTGGCTCAACCGCGCCGTCGGGGGTGTCCGCCATTCCAGGTTCCCACGGATTCTCCCAAACCGGATGGGTCCCCTGTGCGTCGGGGCATATTCACGAGGTCTGGCCGCCTATGGTTCGGGGGGGGGGGGGTCATGTGATGGCATCTGGGGAGCTCGTCTCTAGAGGGAGGAGTCAAGTGTCACGGTAACGGGAGGTGCAGGTCACGGGGCTCCCTGGGGAGTATAGAAGTTTGGGCAACGCCCGTGCCCCGTGGTTGGAGTAAGGAGCTGTACTAAGGAAGAATTGCACAAACCTTGAGTCCAGCATTATTTCTGGCTGGACATCTGCAGGTCCCCGCCACATAGGAATAGTAAGTTAAATAGAGGCTGTTTACAAAGCATAAAACTAAATAAATTGAATCTAGTAATGAAACATTATTTAATTCAGGTGCATCTGATCTGCACCTGTTAATTAATAGATCAAAGCTTCACTGGGGAAACTTGAGAAAATTCAAAGCTTCACTGGGGAAACTTGAGAAAATTCAAATCTTCACTGGATTCACAAAATGAATTAAGGATACAATTTTCCTTCTGGAAAATTAGTTACTTATCCGATCTTCACTGGGCAAAATTAATTAAATATCAAGATCTCAAGGGAAATGTTATTAAGGATTTCATATTTACTGTGGAAGTTAATTAATGAGCAGATCTTCACTGGAGAAAATGAAGGATTTAAGCGTCCCTTGGGAAAATTAGTTGGGTCTTCACTGAGGAACTAATGGAGAGATAAGATCTTCACTGGAAATTGTAGTCTAAGATGTGGCATATAATGATCCAAAACCAAATTACTTTTCTGAAAAGAAGAATAGATAGAAGAGGAAAAAGGGAATGAAAGGTAATCTGATAAGGGTTTGTAGAATTACCAATGATTTTGGTGGAATAGACTAAAATCACTCAGCAAAATCATTACTGACATACTGTGAAATGGTGATGAAGATAACATAACACCTCTCATCTTTCTCAACCTCCCTACATTTTCTTACAAAGGGACACTAGAAACTGCACAAGCTGGAATCCTGACCAAAACACAAAGTGCTGGAGGAACTCAGTGGGTCAGGCAGCATGAAGGAATGGACATACAACATTTTGGATTGAGACCCTTCTTCAGACTCCCAAAGGGCTCCTGATCTGAAATGATGGACTGAGCAGAGTCCACCACTTTTGTAATCTCATTCTATCCTGGGATTCAATGTCGCTGAACCAGGCTATAATGCAATCAGTCAATATAAAGTCATAGTCATAGAATCATAGAGCGATACAATGTGGAAACAGGCCCTTCTGCCCAACTTGCCTACACCGGTCAACATATCCCAGCCACACTAGTCCCACCTGCCTGCGCTTTGTCCATATTCCTCCAAATCTGTCCTATCCATGTACCTGTCTAACTGTTTCTTAAACATTGGAATAGTCCCAGCCTCAACTATCTCCTCTGGCAACTTGTTCCATACACCCACCACCTTTTGTGTGAAAAAGTTACTCCTCAGATTCCTATTAAATCTTTTCCCCTTCACCTTGAACCTACATCCTCTGGTCCTCAATTCCCCTACTCTAGGCAAGAGACTGTGCATCTACCCGATCTATTCCTCTCATGATTTTATGCACCTCTATAACACCTCATCCTCCTGCACTCCAAGGAATAGAGACCAGCCTACTCAACCTCTCCCTATAGTTCACAGCCTCTAGTCCTTGCAGCATCCTCGTAAATCTTCGCTAAGTATGCACTCTACCATACACCTGTAGAATTTCAAGGGACCAATTGTCGTCATACTGAATCTCCTCTATTTTCCAAGGAATTAGAGATGTTGATGGACTTCCATTATGGTTGCATCAATGTGCTGGGTACTAGGCAGATCTCCTGTGATATGGGAGATCTTGAGGTTGTTGCCTCTGTCTGGTTTTGTCTGGTTTTATCCTGCCTCAGTTCATCAGCAAGTGAAATCTTGTTTATACCTTTGTTGCTATGAGACTTGACTATTACAATGGTCACTGTAATCTTTCAGAAGGAATAATCTTTTTTTTTAACATTGCTAACAATAGGAATAACCTTATTCCTTTTATTTAGCTTTCTTATAACAAAAATGAAATTGTGTGAATTCCAGAAACCTGAAAATTATGTGAGAAGAACTTTAATACTTGCTAAACCATGTTGGACTCACTTTTATCGTCTTCAGATAAGCTTAGACACAGGGACATTAAATTATCTGTCAACTGATAACTGAGGATAAATCATGCATAGCACAGGTGAATCAGATCATCATGCATAAACACTTGTTAAACTTTACCATCTGACAATGGCCCAGCTGAACTTTGCCTCAGTTGAACAACAGAATCTTGTCTCACAGGACCGTTCACGATGTGTCCATGTGATAAACATGGACACGATCGCTACGAATACAAAGTAATGGTGAGATTTTCCACCAGGGCAGCACAGTGACATAGTTAGTGGAACTGCTGCCTTGCAGTACCAGGCACCAGCGTTAAATCCTGACCGGGCCCGCTCTGCATGGAGTTGGCACGTTTTCCCTGTGACTGTGTGGGTTTCCTTTGGAAGCTCTGGTTTCCTCCCACATCCCAAATTTATGTAGATTGGGAGTTTAATTTTCCACTGAGTGTGTGGATGAGTGGAAGAGAGACAGATTAATGAAAATGTTTGGAAAGTTAAAAAACTGAGACTCACAAAGAATCATTGTAAACGAGGTGGTTAATGGTCCACATAGACTCGGTAGCTAAGAAGAACAGGTCCTAGTATTATTGAGGAAAGGCTTCTGAAGATTCAGGCTTCATGTGTAATTAATTCAGTACATTCAAGACTGGGTGTCTCTAGCAAATGCCCAGTTGTGGTTCATGGTTCATTTAGAAGTTGGTGAGAATCTTTGTGAAAATGTTGCATCTACATCTCTTTCTCAGCCAATTGATTTGACCGGAAATCTCAGAATGGGAACAGGTCCCTCGGCCTACTGTGTCCCATCGACCATAAATTACCCATTCACACGGTATGCTATCCCTCTTCCTCATCCACTCCCTACACAACAGGGGCAATTTACAGAGGCCAATTAAATTGCGTATCTGCATGTTTTTGCGATGTGAGAGAAAACCTGAGCATCTGGGGGAAACCCACGTGGCCATAAGGTCATAAGGTCATGTGATTGTCGAATTAGGCTATTCGGCCCATCAAGTCTATTCCGCCGTTCAATCATGGCAGCTCTATCTCTCCCTCCTAACCCCATTCTCCTGCCTTCTCCCCATAACCTCTGACACCTGTACTAATCAAAAATATTTCTCTGCCTTAAAAATATCTACTGACTTGGCCTTCTGTGGCAAAGAATTCCACATTCACAGTCACAGGAAGAACATGCAAACTGCACGCAGTCAACACTCGAGGTCAGGATTGAACCCAGGTCTCTGGCGCTCTAAGGCAGCAGCTCTACCAGCTGTGCCACTATGCCACCAGGCCCGAACCGAATAGTGTGAGCTGCAATAGAATAAATGTAGCCAACATCACCACTTGATTAACCTGAGGTGTAAAGTAATGCTGCTGTCTCCATCCTGATTGATATCACATTCACCCACTGATGTTCTCAAGGAGCACATATTTATTAATTAATCAGAAGCCAATAAATTGTATTCCATCCGTTCTAAATGACTGGCATCCTATCCACCACATTAAATGTTAATTTCCCCCTACCACCAATGCAGAGTTGCTGTCGTGTGGACAATCCACTAAATGTATTGTAGTTATTCATCCAGGCTACTTTGACAGCAAACTCCTAAAATCTCTCAAACCTGGAAACTCTACAACTCGAAATGGGTGTTTGGAAACAACCAAACGACGGCACAGTGGTGCAGCTGGTAGAGAAACGCCAGTCACCTGGGTTGGATCCTGACCTAGGGTGTTGTCTGTGTGGAGTTTGCACATTCTCCCTCGACCGCATGCGCTTCCCCCCTAATGCTCTGCTTTCTTCCCACATCCCAAAGACGTGCGGCTTTGCAGATTAATTGGTGTCTGTAAAATTGCCCCTAATGTGTAGAGAGTGGCTGAGAAAGCAAGTTAACATAGAACCAGAGTGAATGGTCGGAGTGGACTTGATGGGCCAAAGGGCCTGTTTCTTGCAAACTCCACATACACAGAACCCAAGGTCGGGATCGAACCCAGCTCTCTGACACTGAGACAGCAGCTCTACCAGCTGCACCACTGTGCCACCCCATTATTGTTAATGAAATATTGAATTTAAAACATGTTGATTCACAGATTAAATTCACAGAGACACGACAAAGACATTTTATTCGGGAAGTAATTGATAAATGGATCCAAATTAGTTTGAATTCTTCCAGCAATGTACATTGTGTCCTGACCATCATTGAACTGTTCAATCAGGCAACACAGACTTAATATTTCACAAGAGGAATACAGTCACCCACTGCAGTAAAATAAATTGATCAGGTCTCATTGTGTTAAATTACAAGCAACTTTAATGAATGAAAATAATGAAATAAGAACACATTTACCATAGAACAGCACAACCTAGAAACAGGGACTTTGGCCCACAATGTCCATGCCTAGCATAACTCCAGGACTGACACTTATGTGCCTGTATATAATCCATATCCCTCCATTCACTGTGCCTATCCAAATGTTTCTTAAACCCCAGTATTATATCTGTCTCCATGACAACCCCTGGCATCATGTTCCAGTAACTCACCACCCTCCATCCCTATGTAAAAGACTTGCCCCACATATCTCCATTAAAATGACCTCGTTGTGAATGAATGAAAGTAATGTTTAGCCAACATTCGTCATTATGCTTTTATTCAACATGGTGTATTTGTAAGTAATCAGTATGATTAATAATGCATACACCAAAGTTAAATTTCCACGAGTAAATTATTTTCTTTAAGAGAGTATCCATGATATCCAAAAGAAAATAGAAATCAAAGCTGCTAATGATCCAAGTCTGAAATAAAAACAGAAAGTACTGAAAATCAACGCACCATTAATGGAGATGAAAACGAGTTTATGATTCAGCTTGGAGTTCCATTCTAAATTGCTTTTTTATCCAATTTATAAAGTGAATCACAGTAACAACCATTTCTGGTTCTTTAAACATCAGTGAGTCTATATATGTGGCTACTTCCTGCGTCACTCTTGTGAACCAGATAAAGATTTATCCGCCAGCTGCGTACACAATGATGCAAGTTGGTGCTTGACAAGTGTGGAAGAAGAACTGCAACCTTATTGTCCTGATGATGGGGCTGTTGTCAGGTTCTCCAGGGACAGTATCACCTGGAACACCTGCATCTAGGTGAACTTCTTAGCTCCTTTCCTTCATCCCTTTCCCCCCGTATTCAATATTCACCCCTCTCTAACACCCACCAATTACCAGGAGGGCATCTGAGCCACATCGTCTTCCAATCCTGCCAGTCCCTCCATCGGGCAGATTGTTTGGCCTCAAATCACTATCCCTGCCATGCCAGTGAGTGTGCAAATCCAACAAGAAGATTGCCGAAGAAGTCTCCATTCAACCTCTGACCACCTCCCCATCGCCATAATATTCACAAATGCTTCACTGTCAAGTGTCAGGAAGCCACTGATTTATCATCACTATCTATTCTTCCTCTCCTATCATTAGCCATAATCCGGCCTATTGCCAACCATGACCAACTCCTGAGCTCAATCCCAGAAGGGAAGGACGAGGCAGTGCAAATTTAAATGTGGGAACATGTAATGTCCACCTCAACCCTGGTTGTATCCGAACTTTGAAGGCCATCTGGAAGGCTATTTAGGAGCACATCCAGCACATTGTTCCTCAACATTTTCAGCAGTTACAAAGTGATCCTACCACTTGTCCCATTTTTCCCATCCCCTACTTATCTGCTTTCTGCAGGGACCACTCTCTCTGTGATTCCCTGGTTCACTCATCACTCCCCACCCATCATTCCCTCTCCTCAGGCACTTACCCTTCAATGATATCAGGCGTAACACATGAACTTTCGCCTCCTCCCTCAATATGACAGGACAATAACCAACACAATGCGATTCTACTCTAGCCCAATATGTGTCTGTAAGGTAAGCGGAAGGGCCGGTTTCATTGTTGTACTTCTCCATGATTCTACTGCATCAGTGTCATTACGGGATTATGGGGATGATCAGAGGTAGGGGTTATCAGAATAAATAATTGGTTCAGTTGTGCCACTCATTTTCTCCATGTGATGGTGTGCGATGGCAGAAGTAAATTAAGAAAACATTATTTTGAGTGAAAATCTCAGTAGTTCTGCTTTAAAAATGATCAGTAGACAATCTTATGCAAGCTGGAGAAGCAGATGGTATTGATTGGGGTTAATGCTATATGCAAAGATCGATTCCACAACTAAAGAAACAAGTTGTGAGAAGCAGTTTTCCATTTGCAACATAACAATTGAAGGTATAAATATATATAATCATTTTAGATGATATAGGTCAATAAATAATAATGTCCATTAATTAGTCTGGGTCAAAAATATCATATATTGGTGAATATGACAGAATAATTCACTGAGATTAGAATAGTTGTTGGCAAACTGAATTGATAAATTCTGAGAAGGTAAACTTTGAAGCAGACCATGATGAAAGTAATTAGGAAATATTTAAATTAGGTCTATAGGCCAAAAGATGTAAGAGACAAAGATGCATAATAATAATAATATAATAATAATATATCTTTTATTGTCATTGCACGTCAGTGCAACGAGATTTAGTGTGCATCTGGTATAAGAACAGTCAGAGAGTCATGCAGCAACTCTTCCATGCTGACTAAGATGCCACATTTAAGCTAGACCCATTTGCCCTTGGTTGGGCCTCATCACACTAAATTTTCCTATCCATGTATTTGTCCAAGTGGTCTTTTAAATGCTGGTATATACCTGTCTCTGCTACTTCCACTGGCAGCTTGATCCGTATACCCGCCACCCTCTGGGTGAAAAAGTTGCCTCTCACGTTCCTATTAAATTTTGCCCCTCTCACCTTAAACCTATGACCTCTGGTTCTTGACTCCCCTACCCTGGGTTAAAAAAAAACTTTTTGTAGTTTGATCGAAGATGGTGCCTGTCTGTGGCGACATGTTGCCAGCAGTACAGCAGAAAATCATCAAATACATTAGTTCTCAGCTTAGCTGTTTAAATGGAACAGCATAAACCAGCGATGCCACTGACAAGATGCTAATGCATTTAAACGTATTAGCGCTATTGCGATCCACCGGCAGCAACGGGCAGTAAAGGAATTTCCGACCTGGCGGAGCATCGCAGGAACAGTAAGTACACTACTGGAAACACCGGAGAGACCTCCATGGTATCTGGAGACGTGGCCGACAAGCAGAACTACAAATCAAATTGAAGCGCAGGGGGGGGCAGAAGGCGAGTAGTGGGTGAGGTGTGCGATAGAGGGATAGGATTGGAGGGAGGGAGGGAGTGACTGAGGGTAGGGGAAAGGAGAGGGAGGGAGAGGTGAGGGAGGAATTGGGGAGGGGAGGATGTGTGGGGAAAGATCCTGGGGGGGGGGGGTTGAAGAGGGAGTTTGGGGGGGATTGAGGGAGAGTAGGGGGTAGGGAGGGAGAAGTGGTGGAGGTGAGGAGGGAGTGTGCGGGAGGAGGGGGAATAGACGGAGAGGAGGGGGAGTGAGGGAGTTAGGGCATGGGGAATAGAAGACGTAGAGGGCAGTGTGGGGGAGTCAGGAGGGATAGTGAGGGAGATAGGGGAGGTGAAGTGTAAGGGATAGTGGGATACGAGGGGGGTAGGGAGGGGAGAGGAGTAATGGAGGGAGGGAGGGAGGGGGGAGTGACTGAGGGTAGGGGAAAGGAGAGGTGAGGGAGGGATTGGGGGAGAAGAGGAGAACGAAGAGGGAGGATGAAGAGGAGGGGGAGGGAGTGCTGGGGGATGAGGGGAAATGAGCTGCGCCTGTGCAGTTAGGGGCTTTGGATGAGTGGTGGAATATTGGGTTGGGGAACAGGTTGCGTTGGGGGAATGGGTGAGTGATGCAATATAGCATTGGGGAATGGGTTGCGTTGGGGGACCAGGCCTACTGTGTGACTGGGACCCAATGTGTCCCACTTATTCTTGTCTAGTACATAACTAAAACTCTCATCTTGTTATCTGCAGGTTTGTGTTGTACCTCTATATGCGCAAAAACGGTACACAATAGTGCTACAATTTTTGGGCCACCTTACTCACCACTCACTGCGCTGTAAATGAAACAAATTTTGTTCAGATTGATGGTATATTTTAAAACATATTAACATTTTAAAACACTAATTTAAAACAGCACCCCCAACCACGCATGTGTTCCCATGTGCGTCTTTACTGGCGTTGCAAAGGGCACCTAACAAGTCCTCAGCTGCGCCTGCGCAGTTGGGGCCTTTCCAGAATTCAGATCACCATCTTTATTTCATAACGGCGACACGGGTAACATTACTTCCATTTTATTGTTGCTCCGGGCCCGTGGGGATCCGCTGCCTTGGCGCTGGGCCTGGGGCTGTATCTGCTGGCAGCGGCGGCGGCTGGGTCCGGGGGCGGGGAGAGGCCACGCTGAGGCTGGCGAGGAGGCTGATGGCTGCTGTTACTGCTCTGGGCCCGCACAGCAGGCTGATGCTGCACCGAGCA